>NC_135635.1:7500-307500 GCF_053574225.1 Canis aureus | reverse complement strand
TGACCGAGACCTAGGGTAAGAGGAGACTCTATGTTCTTATGTACACTTGCCTGTGTACTTTCTATCACACTAGGTTGAAAGGGGGAGGGAGGCAGCGGTAGATGTCTACAATGGGAAATGAAATGCTACTGAGTAATAAAAAGAATGAATTACTTACACACAGGACAAATTTGTGAACAAATTACAAATTCATTTTATTCAGTTAAAGAAGCCTGCCAGAAAAGACTGCATATCATATGCAGATTTAATAGATAGGTAGATAGATGATAGATGATAGACAGAATATGCAAAAAAAAAAAAAAAGATCACTGATTATCTGGGAATGGGGTTGGAAGGAGGCATAATCTAAATAAGGGCATGATAAGTCTTTTGGAGGTGATGGAAAAGTACTTTATCTTGGGGTGCCTGGATGCCTCAGTCAGAAGAGTGGGTGACCCTTGATTTTGAGATTGTGAATTCAAGCACCATGTTGGGTGTAGGGATTACTTAAATGAATATATATATATATATATATATATATATATATATATATATATAAATCTTAACAAAAAAAGTTCTGTATCTAATTGTGGTGAGAGTTTCATTGATGTACAAAACTGCCAAAACTCAGAATTGTATCCCCTGAATGAATATAGTTTATTTTTTCATCAATTATTTCTCGATACACTGGTTGAAAAAAGAATTGGATAGATCTTCTTTTTTAGATTAATTTAGAAGCAATGATTCAGAAATGTCTTTTTTTTATTCAAGATTTAATTTTGGCCTAAAAACAGGAAACTATTGAAGACATAGAAGATATTTATCATATAAAAAAGCTCAATCATAAAAGTAGGCTATAGCTTTTAATATAGTTATTAGTGTAGCAGTAGTTGAGTGAGGATTCACCACCACTATCATTTATTTTTTGTTTTTAAAATACTTTCATTTAAGTTAAGAAAACTTTACTAGTTGTTGACACAAAAATTGGCGATAATTATAAATTCAATGGAAAGTCATTAGATGAGTTTGAAGAAGTTCCTGATGGGCAAGGGTAGTATTAAAATCATGTAATTGCAAAATCAAAATGTTATCTATATATTATTAAAATAACTTTGTACATGACCTTACTACAACTTTGATTCACTTATAAGCAGTCCTATAATGCATTTATATAAATTCAGAGAATTATATGTACATGTGTATGTATTTATGCATTTCTGTATTGATTAATTTATATTAACATTTTTATTTATTTTATTTTTATATATTAACATTTTTATATGTTATTACTCCTCTTCAATATATCCCTGTTTCCAGAACTTACACTGTAAAGGTCATGCATCCACCTTGAATCAAAGGAAAATGAGAGAAGTGATTTCCAAACAGGAGTGAGAACAGAGTATACCTGAATGCAATTCCTGTAATAATATAGAAATTTCTTGATGCTGCGGAAAAAAAGAAAAAAACTCAGCATTGAGAAATTACGGTACACATCTTCTAATGGTGAGGTCTATATATGAGGCCTGTTAGCTTCTACTTCAGCCTGAGGATTCTCTTCTGTGTTAACTGGATGACACTGGACATATATTGTTCTAGGGAACGAGATATCCAGTGATGTTTCTTGGTGTTCCTCTCAAAGATATCCTGGTGTGTGTGTGTCTGTGTGCACACGCGTGTCGGGAGTGAAAGCAAGAAAGAGAACATGCTAATGTTTGCTTTTATGCATGTGTGTATGTCTGGTGATGGTTGTGGGGGATGCAGCACACGGTGCATGTAGAAGAGCACTGTTCTCCCTTGCAGTCAACACTATTGTTACAGTCGTTTTTCTCAGTTTGATGAAGAATTACTCATATCCAATAGACAAAATTTAAAGTTAGGAACCATTTCATACTTATTCCATTATAAGCCTCAGGGTGTTGCCTGAGGGTATCTGCATTTTATTTCCAAGGGAGGATTAGTAAACTATGCCCCTTTCAACCTGACAGGTTTCTGCTTCATCTCAGGAGACAGACAGGCACAACCTTAGCACAGTGAGCAGGTATTTGAAAATCTTCAGGAGGTTTTTCCATTTAGTGAGTCCCCTATTTCTCCCAGAAATCTGTATTTATAAAAGGTTAATTAAAGAGATGGCATTTGTTAAAGTATAAGAGAGGGTTCTTAAGAGAAAGACATAAGTAGAGAGATGAATAAGTATCACATTTGATGATAAGATACTATTTTGCATTTAATTAGAGGTTCTGTTGCCTTTTTTGGTCATTTTACAATCTTTTCCATTAGTTCTCGGCAGAGAGAAAGGTAAAATTGAAATGACAGCGTAGTAGGCAGTTTCTCAAACTCTGCCTATGGAAATGAAAACGGATATGCTAGGAGACTTTGGGGATGCTTCATGGCAGATAGTGAAGGGAAAAGGGCAGAGAAAGTTATAGTTTTCCTCTCTCAGACTTAACATCAATAGTGTTGAAAGCAGGAGGAAAGGGCAAATCTGGCAATTGTTAAATGTGGATTTAACAAATTTATAAGAAATTTATGTAATTTAATCATTCCAGTAACTCTTGAGATGTAGATACCCTATTTTACATGAGGAAATAACAATGTGGAGATAGTACGTAACTTGCCTAAATTTACATTGGCAAAAACAGAATTTGAATGCTCAGTCTGACACCTGAGCTTATTTTCTTAACTCTTAAGTTAACCATAAACTGTTATTACCCTTATACTTTCTTCGTCATTTATGAGGAAGCATTGAGTCAGAGATGCTCAGAGAGGTCATTATTTTTCTACCTCATTCTCATTTTATCAACCATTGGTCAATATTCAGCAGACTTTAGCTACCGTTCTAAAGATAGTCTCTTCTTGACTAATAAGACTGCCTTTGGTAAAGCCATCATAACCTATTACTTGGACGACCAAACATTTCCTGGGATTACTATCTTCTCCTTGTGAACATTTATCTTCCACAAAGCTACCAGTATGATTTTTGTAAAATGCCAATTTGAACACAGTACTATCTTCCTTAAAATCTCCAATGCCTATAGCCTGTCTACAGAATAAAAGTCAGCTTTCTTGGCTTGACTTACAGGTCTCCATGATTTTCATAAGTTTCCTTTTAAGGCTCATTCCTCACCCTTTGTCTCGTGCATTACAAATCACTTATAAACTTCATGAAGTTCACCATATGGTTTTCTCCCTTTGCTCAAAAACCTAACTATTTCATGTTGCTTAAAGCTATTTATTTTTAAAATGTGCTTACGAAGTGTTCCTTGACCATTAGGGCCACTTAAGAGGTTGCACTTTTTTGTGCTTTTATAAATGTCTTTTTCACTGGGTTTCCATATAGCATTTTAGTTCTCTAGTACCTGATTTCATGGTGAGCTAAGTACTGAAATTATTTATATGTAGGGAAAGTCATAGGGCAAAGGGTGCATCAAAATTCAATAATTATCAGTATGATGAATTAATTATCACTAAGTCATACATAATAAAAGAAAGAATTATCCTTATTTTTGGTTCATTTTCATTACAATTTTCTTATGAAAAGGGAGGATTTACAAGAATAATTGATCTAAGTCAGAGAAACCATTAAATAAGTTTGTCAATCATTCAACTTCTGGATCATTGAGTGGCTCACATGTCACCTTTAGGACTCTGTAAGCTCTAGAGTATCCATTTCTCTCATCCAGTACTCAAAAAGATTTCTTCAGTAAATCTGATATTTGTTCTGTCTTATTATATCAGATTTTGTTACAGCTACCAGATATAGACACTATATAATATTTGTTACTGACTCAAAATAAACACTACATCCCAACATCACCCTTAGATTGCCAGCAAAACTTGGAATATATTTTCCCTGAAATCAAATTACATGGCAATCATAATCCTTACCCAAATGACGATGAAGTATGGAGAAAGCCATTCCACTACAAAATCTATAGGCAGGCAAAATATAGACCAAATGTATTCTTCAGATGTAAGGCTATGGGATTCAATAAATAAACTTTTTGAGATTAAATATTTCAAAATCATCGAGTGCATTCTTTGCATTGTCATAATATAAATTTTGCAAATTGTCATAATATCCAGATCTTTCAGTTATATCACTGTTAAGATGGAATTAAATAAAAATATCTTTTTCCCCAGGATCTTTCTCAGAGCCTCTTTGACATCTTTGTTTCTCAGGGAGTAAATCAAAGGATTCAACATGGGAGTGACTAACGTATAACATAAGGAAGCCACTTTACTCAGCTCAGGGAATCTGTCAGGGATGAAATACATAAAAATGATGGCACCGTACAGGACGCTCACGACTCCTAGGTGAGAGCTGCAAGTGGAGAAGGCTTTCTTACGTCCCTCAGTGGATCTTATCTTTAGAACTGTGGACACAATATACATATAGGACACGAGAATGACAATGATGGTGGGCAAAATAATAATGCTGCATAAGAAAAAAGAAACTATCTTATGAAAGTAGAGATCAGAGCAAGAAATCCTTTGAAGTGGACGGTAATCACAGTAAAAGTGGTCGATGGCTCGGGAAGCACAAAAGGACAAAGTAAATGTCACACTGGTCAAAAGAATAGAACTGAAGCAGCCACAAAAATAGGAACCAGCCACCAACTGGATGCAGAGGCGTGTTGACATCTGGACGGAGTAGAGGAGTGGGTTGCAGATGGCAATGAAGCGGTCATAAGCCATGGCAGCCAGGAGAAACCCCTCAGCCACAATGAAGAGGGCAAAGAGAAAGAGCTGGGTCACACAGCCTGCAAAGGAGATGGACTTGCTCTCAGACCAGAAGTTGATCATAGCCTTGGGGGCAATTACAGAGGAGTAGAAGAGGTCAATGAAGGAGAGGTTGCCCAGGAAGAAATACATCGGTGTGTTCAGCCTGGGATCAGTCAGGATAACGGCCACCATCCCAACATTCCCCAGCAGGATCATGGCATACACAAGCAGGAAGAGCAGGAAGAGGAGAATGTAGAGCTCGGGGCGGACCCTGAAACCTACAAGAATGAAGTCAGTCACTTCTGAGCGATTGCTGGTTCCCCTGTCACCCATGGCAGAAACCTGCGAGAGGCACAGGGATCAATAAACCAATGACCTCTAGACTTTGTTTCCAGTGACTTAAATACTCTCTTAAATGTAGAATAAATAATTTACATGTTAATTAAATATTGCTTATAAAACTATGTCAATGTCAGGAATAATCAGGAACTTAGACTAGATAATACTAGGTCCATGAGACTGTTACTCAATGAAGTGATGAAGGAAACTAATGCGTTATTGTATTTAAATAATTTTACTGAGTATTTACCAAGAAAGTAATTAATATATTGTCTAATTTTAGTCACATTTTGAATTTCTATTCCCAATACCTTTATAGTTAAATAATCATCTTTATCCAAAATAAGAGTGTTACATATAACCTAAAATATGAGGAGTACATATAATCTATATGATAATAATAATAATGCTATAGCCATTATGATTGTCTTCAGTATTTGAATCATTAAATGACAGTTAGAAATATATTTAGAAATACTTTTACCTTTTACCTCCATCTATTTGCTTTCCATTATTACAACGCCATCTTTGAAAATAGAATAAAAAAATGAGGTTATTATTATATTAAAATGAATAACATCCAAACAGTCACTAAGCCTAGATAATATTTTCTAAAGCTCTTTCCTCATTTCCTAATTTTCTAAAGCTCATTTCGTAAATGCTCATTATCTCAGGTCAAGGCTATTCCCCCCAAATAAATGCATTTTTATCTTCTCATTATCATTATATATATATATATATATATATATATATATATATATATATATATATTCCTTAAGTGTACTTCCCTACTAAAAAATGCAAGCTCTCAAACTGATGCAGTATTGATAAAAAGTCATTCATTGTCATGTAAGGATTGAAATGTTCATCAGCTTCTTTCTCTGTTTCAAAGAAAAGGTTTAACCAAATATGGAATATATTAAGGAATATATTAATATAATATATTATGGAATATATAAAGAAATATATTCCTTTCATGTATTCTATTATGCCTTATACATCTTAAATTAAGGATAATGGAATAACCATGGATATTTAAGAACCGTAACAATCTTGGGTCTCCAGGTCGTTATCAGCAATAATTGTGATGGTCTTACTCATTTTACTTCTGAGAACTTTCTTCAGGATTTTTCAACATTGAGGTTTTGCTCACCATCTGTTATGAATTCCTCTGGGAGAGGAGTAATGATAAAGTCAATTATGGAGATAGAAGTGCAGGCTCAAGGGCGGTTGTCCATGAAGACCGCAGAAACCTCAGAAATAAGCAAATAATCTAGTAGTCCCAATACAAGGAACTTTCCTTCTCTGGTTGTGTGTATCCTTTGGGAAATTTCTCTGGACTTTATTTTCTTCACCGATAAAGAAAAACTTTCTGGTAATTATCATAGCACACATATTGGTGGGCTTAAGGAAACAGCTTTAAACATTTGTGCTATGTGAGATAAGCTTTAGATGAATAAATATATTAGATCATGTAATAAATTACATTTGCTATGCTTTAAGAAAAAGGATAGAAATTAACTCCAAGTTATGAGTTACTTGTATTTCCTGATGTAGATGTATTTCATGATAGGACAAATGCCCTCTAAATCACAAAGTCAGATAAAGTTTTGCTACTTCTATGATTTCTTATGTTTAAATACTAAATAGAAAATATAATGGAAGAAATGGTAATATTCAAAAAATCATTTTAAAAATTTTTAGTAAGTATATAAAAGATAATGATTTGTATTTAAAAATCCTCAATAGCTATGTGTGCCTAAAAGTCTAGAGTAAAACCAGAGACATATTACTCTATTTAATGAAAATAATATTATAAGGATACCATTTTCTCCTAAATATTTCCATAATTTAACTGTAATTATATTTCTAAAAAATCTCCTTTTTAACTAAAAATTATTTCTAGAATATATCTGGATTCTTTTTTTTAGTGAGTAAATGGCAAAATATATGGAGTCAGAGCTTTTCCTTATTATAATGCAATATTAGTAAAAGTTTGGTAGGTGTAGGAAGAGTAAACAGGCCTGTCAAATTTAGAAAAGCTGAAGGAAGTTCTGGGTGATACTCATAATGACCCTTCGAGCAATATAGTAAATTCACAAAGAGGCTACTATACTTTTAAAAATACTGCACCTTAACTGTGGTCCAGGGGTCAGATACATGGAAGCAAAAAGATGTCACTCCTTCCTCATCCATCAAAATAGTTTCTCTAGGAGGTTGGGAAATCAATGATGCTGCAGAAAATAACACACACACAACCTTTTTGGTTTTTTTCTTTTTTTAAGATTTTATTTACTTATTCATGAGAGACACACACAGAGAGAGGCAGAGACAGAGGCAGAGGGAGAAGCAGGCTCCATGCAGGGAGCCCGACGTGGGACTCGATCCCAGGACCCCGGGGTCATGCCCTGAGCTGAAGGCAGACACTCAACCCCTGAGCCACCCAGGCTTCCCTACACAACCTTCTTAAGATGACATTTCCTTGGTAGAAAATGTTGAAAGGAACAGGAAAATGATCCCCAACTCACTGTAGCCTTTCAAATTCTGAATTTGTGTGGATCTCATTGATAGAGCAAAATCTGTGCCAAGAACCCTAGTAGCAGGAGACGTTTGAACTTTCCAACAACTCCAATTAGAAAGCACATGGGGAGAAAAGGAGTGGGAAAAATCAGAGAGAGAGACAGAACATGAGAGACTCCTAACTTGGGAAATGAACAAAGGGTAGTGGAAGAGGAGGTGAGCGGGGTGATGGGGTGACTGGGTGACGGGCAGGGCACTGAGGGGGGCACTTGATGGGATGAGCACTTGATGGGGCTGTTATACTATATATTGGCAAATCGAACTCCAATAAAAAAAAGTACAAAAAAAAAAGTACATGGAGTAGAGCTTGGCTATCCAATCTGTAATTGGCTATCCAACATGTAAAAATACATGTACTAGAATCCAATGTATTTTTTCTTATAATTACACTTTCCAGAATGGTGTTAGCAATAAAAATATACTAGTGCTTAAAATACAGAACACTTACTCCTACTCAAAATAGATGGGACATAAAGAAATCTTCAACAGAATCAGTGATTGAAATTATTCAGCACATGTTCTTTGATAATGGTCAGCTTAATATAGAAAATCAATAACAACTAGTTAATTAATTGAGAAGACTCTATGGTGTGGACATTAAAAATACTTCCTAAAACTCAAGGGATCAGAAATAAATCAAATTAAATTTTGACTTAGCTTGAACTAAATAATAAATTATATCTGAACCTCTGCAATACAGAAAAATAAGTACTAAAAGGGATATATGTATATACAAAGCATTATAGATAAATATTATAAACAAGTAAAACAGGGACATCTACACTATTCTTCTATTTTAATATAGTGACAGAGAAAACAGCAAGTTAAAACAAAAAATAAAAGACAGTAATTAATATATATAAAAATTCATGAAATAGAAAAATATGGACTGCATAGGATATTTAAATGGCTTAACATTTTTTTCTGGTAGGCTTTCTAGTATTTTTATGAAGTCTTAAATTTTAATTCCAGTATAGTTCACTTACAGGGTTATATTCGTTTCAGATTAGTACCTATTTTAGTACAATATAGTGATTCCTCAATTGTATACCTTACTCAAAGCTTATCATGGATAACTGCATTCTTTAATCCCTATCCTTTATCTCTCCCATCCCCCCAGCCACCTCCCCTCGGTAAACATCAGTTTGTTCTCCATAGTAAGAGACAGTTTCTTAGTTTCTCTCTTCTCTCTCTCTTTTCCTTTGCCCCTTAGTTTTGTTTCTTAAATTTTATATATGAGTGAAATCATAGGGTATTTGTCTTTCTCTGACTGACTTGCTTCACTTAGCATTATACTCTAGCTTTATCCACATCATTGCAAATGACAAGTTTTCATTCTTTTTAAAATGACTGAGTAATATCCCATTGTATATATAGACCGTATCTTCTTTATCCATTCATCTATTGATGGACACACGGGCTGCTTCCATAATTTGGCTATTATAAATAATGCTGCAATAAACATAGGGGTGAGTGTATTCCTTTGAATTAGTGTTTTTGTATTTTTGTGGTAAATACCCAGTACTGCAATTACCGGATCATAAGGTAGTTCTATTTTTGACTTTTTGAGGAACCTCCATACCATTTTCCACAGTGGTCGCACCAGTTTGCATTCCCCCAACAGTGCAAGGGCATTCCTTTTTCCCCACATTCTCATCAATACTTGTTGTTACTAATTTTTTATTTCATTCATTCTGACAGGTGTGAGGTGATCACATAGCTTAACATTGATTCTTGGAAAGACGAGTAAGATGTATAAAACCCTAGCCGATATGACAGTGGAAGAACAGCAAAATTAAATAACAAGTATCAGGAATGTAAAGGGGATAGATACTCCTGATATTTAAAGATATATATGCAGTTGACCCTTGAACAACACAGTTTTGACCTGCATGAGTCCACTTCAATGCAGATCCTTTTCAATAAATGTGGTATAGTGCTATAACTGTACTTCCTTCTCCGTATGATTTTCTTAATAATGTTTTCTTTTCTCTAGCTAATTTTAGTAAGATAACAGTATATAACACATATAACACAAAAATATATGTTAATAAAATGTTTGTATTATCAGTAAGGCTTATAGTCGACAGGAAGCTATTAGTAGTTACATTTTAGGGGAATCGAGAGTTATATACAGATTTTTGACTAAATGTGATTTCTATGCTCCTAACCCCTGCTCAGGGGTTCAATTTTTATAATAAACAATATTCTTACCAAAAAATTGATGATTTTTTAAAATAAAAATATTTTAAATATATCAAGATGATGTATAAAGGAGAAATATAAATTTTAAAATGTCTACTATAGGGATCCCTGGGTGGCGCAACGGTTTAGCGCCTGCCTTTGGCCCAGGGCGCGATCCTGGAGACCCGGGATCGAATCCCATATCGGGCTCCTGGTGCATGGAGCCTGCTTCTCCCTCTGCCTATGTCTCCGCCTCTCTCTCTCTTTCTCTGTGACTATCATAAATAAATAAAAATTAAAAAAATAAAATAAAATAAAATGTCTACTATAAAAATTAAATTCTAATAATAATCTTTTAATGAAGAAAGATTCTTTTCCAATTGGCTTTAGTAGTGTTTACTGCCAAAGAAAGAAGCAAGACTGGATAATCTGGATGGCTCAGTTGGTTAAGCGTCTCTTAATGTCACCTCAGGTCATGATCTCAGGGTCATGAGATTGAGCCCTATGTTGGGCTCTGTGCTAAGTGGGGAGTCGGCTTGAGATTCTCTCTCACCTGCTCCCTCTGCCCCTCCCCCCACTTACATGCTCTCACTCTGTAAAATAAATAAATCTTAAAAAAGGAAAGAAGCAAGATCATTCTTACATAAACAAGAATCATCACAAAGGCAGTATTTCCTAGCTATATTTAAGAGTCTGTCACAAGTCTCATATACAAATTAAAATAAAAATTATAGCTAAATCTGTTTCATAAATTTAACTCCCAAAGCATTAAACAGGATATTAACAAAATATGTTAATATATAAAGAATAATAAAATCTCTGAAACATATGTTTACCTTAAAAATGTAAATGTCATTTAATATTTCAAAAATAATGAATTTAAGATGTGCCGATATCTACTTATGAAAGAACAATTCCTAGAAGGTTTGCCTTCTGTGACCAAAAAACTAAACTCTGGAGAAACGAACCAACTATTTTCAGAGATTGTACAATACACAGGGAATGACTGTAATTGCTGAGGAAGGGAAACACATCAGGAGGAAAATATTTTCAACTTGAATACATAGCAAGAGAAACAAACCAAACCTAAGACTGAGTTCACGAGGAAAAATAATGGACAGGCATTCAGTGACAACTGAGAAGATAGAACTCATGTAACTGGAAGAAGAGGGGCCAGAAAAGTAGTGTAAGTATAATGGGCAAAAAATGGTTCATATCTGATGACAAATCTAATCACACAGATGCAAGGACAGGGGCAAAATCCCAAGCAGGATAAACAGAAAGAAAACCAAGTAAAGCACTTCAGAATAAACTCTGAAGAGCAGTAGAAAAAGGGACATTGTCAAAGTAGTTGGAGGGGAGAAGAGCCATTACATAGAAGCAAATAAAAGTTAAACGAACAAGGGGTGGTGGAAAGGGAGGTGGGCGGGGGGTTGGGGTGACTGGGTGATGGGCACTGAGGGGGGCACTTGATGGGATGAGCACTGGGTGTTATGCTATATGTTGGCAAATTGAACTCCAATAAAAAAAATAAAAATAAAATAAAAAAAAAGTTAAACATACACTTGACAGAAACAATTTATAGACAATGGAACAACGTCTTTAAAGCCCTTAGAGAGAGAGGAGGGGAGATGGAGCCAAGGTGCAGGTGCAGGATAAACAGGCTTCAGAATTGAAGGGAAAATAAGGAACTTTGAGATGAAGGAAAGCTAAAGGGATGTGTTCACGCCAAAGTTGTGCCATAGGAAATACCCAAAAAAGTTGTCCTAGCTCAAGGGCAACATCACCAGGAGTCAGTAGGAGGATCCCTAGGATCCTGGAGGTACTGCTTTCCCACAAGGGAAGGACTGAGGGTGTGAGGACAGGGAATTCCTTTCTCTTCAGTGTGCCCTTGGGGCTCCTCTCCCTGGGTCTAGCCCAGGTGCCTAACCCCACTGTGGGCTCACTCTTGAAGCAATCCCCACATTTCTGGGACCCTTGGTGCCACTTCTTCTGGGCCTTGATTCATAGACGGAGGTACAATCGCCTGCTCTGCCAAGCTCTGTGTGACTTCAAGTCCCCCTGTTCCCCCAAGTCTTCAACAGACTGTTTAGATTATCCTCTGGGTCACATTTCATTCGACTACAGCAGGATGCATTAACTGTAGAGATAAGGAACGAGTTGCTCAGAGTGGGGGGTTGTTATCTGCCCAGATGAAAAATAGTGAATTTCCCTCTGTGTAGGTCATCAGGTTGAACAAGGAGTCAAGAACTTCTCATCCAGATGTGCTTAATTATCATTATTATTTTGTTCACTAAGTGGAAGAATAGTTCTCGTATCCCCCAGAGAGCCCTTCTACCCAAGGCCTGGTGAGTCTCCTAGAGCATCACCCCTTCTCTCATTTTGCTTCTGCATTCGGATACAAAGGATGTTACTGGCGAGAGAGACCTTCGTGCCTGGGGGACACCTTGCAGAGGGAATGGCCACCACTCGGCTTCCCTCCTCAGGAGAGAATTTCTCTTAGGACCTATCCCAGGTCTGTTGGTGGTTTTAATCAGTGAGAAAGCTTAATAAACTAGAGAGAGAGAGAGACAGAGAGAGACAGAGACAGAGAAAGACAGAGAGACAGAGACAGAGACAGAGAGACAGAGACAGAGAGAGACAAAGACAGAGAGACAGAGACAGAGACAGAGAGACAGAGAGAGACAGAGACAGAGAGAGACAAAGAGACAGAGAGAGACAGAGAGACAGAGACAGAGACAGAGAGACAGAGAGAGACAGAGACAGAGAGAGACAGAGAGACAGAGAGAGACAAAGACAGAGAGACAGAGAGACAGAGACAGAGAGAGACAGAGAGACAGAGAGAGACAAAGACAGAGAGACAGAGACAGAGAGATACAGAGACAGACAGAGAGAGACAGAGAAAGACAGAGAGACAGAGAGAGAGAGGGGAAGAGAACCTACAACTGTTGCCGGGACTTGCTCATCTTAGCAGCTGGAGTCTGATCTGAACAGGGAGGCAATGTGATCCACGTGGCGGGAAGACTTTCTGTGAAACCAGGAGCGCTTTTCATACTCTTGTTTCTTCACGACTTCACATGTAGTAGAGGGCATACAAGGTAAGAAATGGGTTCCTTCTTACAATATCTTTTGTATTTAATTTGTTTATTCTCAGCACATTCCTTTTGAGATTGCTTTAATTACATCTTTCCTTTTTTTTCCTCAAATTTTCTGTTGAAACCAGAAACATTTTTATATAAAATTTAAGGTTTCCTTAAATTCAGATTTTTAGCTGATAGGCCCTACCAGGGGTTACTTTGATGATTCCTTTGCCTTCTAAAATGAATCAGCCCATATTTCTGTTAACTTTTAATTTTTTAAAGAAACTACGTATCATAGATACTGGGCCAAACTGACTCTGATGTCCTTGCATAGACCCAGTCTGTCTTCAAAAAATGTCACAATTAGTGAAACCATAGCAACAACAACAATAAAGGTGATTTTTATTTATTATAATTTAAAAGACATTTCCATAGGATGTGAATCTTTGTTTTTTTTGGGGGGGATTGCTAAATTTTTATTTATTTATTTTTTGGAGAATTTTGGAGTCTTACTTTTGAATTTTGGGAGTTCTTTTTATTTATTTATTTTTTATTTTTTATAAATTTATTTTTATTGGTGTTCAATTTGCCAACATATAGAATAACACCCAGTGCTCATCCCATCAAGTGCCCCCCTCAGTGTCCATCACCCAGGGATGTGAATTTTTGAATTGTTTGCCAATTTTCTTTTATAGTTTATGATTATTGAATAGTAAACCACTCTGCTGCTCAATCTCATGACTCTAAAGGAACTTTTTTCTTCTGTTTTTGTCTGAATTTCTCCATACCCAAACTAAAATAAAAATTACTTCCTTTCTGTACCACCGTGTTTTAAAGACACTTTATTACTGTAATAGTAGATGCCTAAATACATACAACACAAGCTTTTTAAATACGTATTTCTTCTTTTTTCCATTCATAGCTATCTTTAAATTGTCCTGTGTGCCTTCTATCCTCCGTATGCACAGATCTTTGTATTCTTTATCGGATTTGTCAGTTTCTGAAAGGACAGAAAAATCTCTATCCAAGATGTTGGAATTCCTCATCTGCTTTCAAACTGCAAATTCTAAAGGGAGTGAGAGATGGAAAGAAGGAAAGGAAAAAGAAAGAGAAAAAATAACTTTGAGGAAAACATGTTTAGAAAATATATAAAAGAGGGGGTGTCTGGGTGTCTCAGTTGGTTAGTGGCTGCTTTTGGCTCAGGTCATGATCTCAGGGTCCAGGGCTCCCTGCTCAGTGGGGAGCCTGCTTCTTCCTCTCTCTCCTCTACCCACATCCCCCCAAATCTCATGCTTTCACTCCCAAATAAATAAATAAAATCTTAAAAAAAGAAAATATACACAAGAATCACTTCTGTATTTTACAGATGAATAGTGCCACTAAGAGTGTATGTCACTTTAGGGACAAAAATAATGGAATAAATAAGAATATGTGGTTAACGTATATAAAGGATCATGCCTTTGTCAGAATTTGAATTTCTCTCTTAATATAAGCAAGATGGATATAATGTTTGTATGTTACTTTTCTATCATAGAAGGGAAAATAAATGATTATTTAAAAAATTAAATGAGGCCATCAATTTAGTGGATTTTCACTCCAAATGAAATTTTAGGTGGATTATAATGCCTGTGAGAAATATCTTCCACTAGAGGAGGCAAATTTCAATGGCAGTAACTGATAGTAAGTCAAGAAGGGAAAAACAAACAACAAACTCTTGTTTCTGGACACTCAGTCCCCTAGAATCTCCAATTCTCCAAAGCATGCTTAGAGGGCAAATCTGCATTATTTACAAAAGAAGTGTATCTCAACCTGAAATCTGGCATTGTGATGTCCCTAGTTATGGTTTTCTTTTTTAAAATTCCCTTGGCTATTCGGGGTCTTTTCTGATTCCACACAAACCTTAAAATAATTTGTTCTAACTCTCTGAAGAAAGTCCATGGTATTTTGATGGGGATTGCATTAAACGTGTACATTGCTCTGGGTAATGTTGACATTTTCACAATATTAATTCTGCCAATCCATGAGCATGGAATATTTTTCCATCTCTTTGAATTGTTTGCCAATTTTCTTTTATAGTTTTTCTCAAACTCTTTCTCAATTTCTTTCAGAAGTGTTCTGTAGTTTTTAGGGTATAGATCCTTTACCTCTTTGGTTAGGTTTATTCCTAGGTATCTTATGCTTTTGGGTGCAATTGTCAATGGGATTGACTCCTTAATTTCTCTTTCTTCAGTCTCATTGTTAGTGTATAGAAATGCCACTGACTTCTGGGCATGGATTTTGTATCCTGCCACACTGCCAAATTGCTGTGTGAGTTCTAGCAATCTTGGGGTGGAGTCTTTTGGGTTTTCTATGTAGAGTATCATGTCATCGGCAAGAGGGAGAGTTTGACTTCTTCTTTGACAATTCGAATGCCTTTAATGTCTTTTTGTTGTCTGATTGCTGAGGCTAGGACTTCCAGTACTATGTTGAATAGCAGTGGTGAGAGTGGACATCCCTGTCTTGTTCCTGATCTTAGGGGAAAGGCTCCCAGTGCTTCCCCATTGAGAATTATATTTGCTGTGGGCTTTTTGTAGATGGCTTTTAAGATGTTGAGGAATGTTCCCTCTATCCCTACACTCTGAAGAGTTTTGATCAGGAATGGATGCTGTATTTTGTCAAAACAATGCCAGATTTCAGGTTGTACTACAAAGCTGTGGTCATCAAGACAGTGTGGTCCTGGCACAAAAACAGACACATAGATCAATGGAACAGAATAGAGAATCCAGAAGTGGACCCTGAACTTTATGGTCAACTAATATTCGATAAAGGAGGAAAGACTATCCACTGGAAGAAAGACAGTTTCTTCAATCAATGGTGCTGGGAAAATTGGACATCCACATGCAGAAGAATGAAACTAGACCACTCTCTTTCACCATACACAAAGATAAACTCAAAATGGATGAAAGATCTAAATGTGAGACAAGATTCCATCAAAATCCTAGAGAAGAACACAGGCAACACCTTTTTTGAACTCAGCCACAGTAACTTCTTGCAAGATTCATCCACGAAGGCAAAAGAAACAAAAGCAAGAATGAACTATTGGGACTTCATCAAGATAAGAAGCTTTTGCACAGCAAAGGATACAGTCAACAAAACTCAAAGACAACCTACAGAATGGGAGAAGATATTTGCAAATGACGTATCAGATCAAGGGCTAGTTTCAAAGATCTATAAAGAACTTAATAAACTCAACACCCAGGAAACAAACAATCCGATCATGAAATGGGCAAAAGACGTGAAGAGAGATCTCACAGAGGAAGTCATACGCATGGCCAACATGCACATGAGAAAATGCTCTGCATCACTTGCCATCAGGGAAATACAAATCAAAACCACAATGAGATCCCACCTCACACCAGTGAGAATGGGGAAAATTAACAAGGCAGGAAACAACAAATGTTGGAGAGGATGCGGAGAAAGGGGAAGCCTCCTGCACTGTTGGTGGGAATGTGAACTGGTGCAGCCACTCTGGAAAACTGTGTGGAGGTTCCTCAAAGAGTTAAGAATAGACCTGCCCTACGACCCAGCAATTGCACTGCTGGGGATTTACCCCAAAGATCCAGATGCAATGAAACGCCGGGACACCTGCACCCCGATGTTTCTAGCAGCAATGTCCACAGTAGCCAAACTGTGGAAGGAGCCTCGGTGTCCATTGAAAGATGAGTGGATAAAGAAGATGTGGTTTATGTATACAATGGAATATTCCTCAGCCATTAGAAATGACAAATACCCACCATTTGCTTCAACGTGAATGGAACTGGAGGATAGTATGCTGAGTGAAGTAAGTCAGTCGGAGAAGGACAAACATTGTATGTTCTCATTCATTTGGGGAATATAAATAATAGTGAAAGGGAATAGAAGGGAAGGGAGAAGAAATGGGTAGGAAATATCAGAAAGGCAGACAGAACATAAAGACTCCTAACTCTGGGAAACGACTAGGGGTGGTGGAAGGGGAGGTGGGCGGGGAGTGGGGGTGAATGGGTGATGGGCACTGAGGGGGGCATTTGATGGGATGAGCACTGGGTGTTATTCTATATGTTGGCAAATTGAACACCAATAAAAAATAAATTTATTAAAAAAAAGTCTTCTAGTAAAGAATTTAATCTGATTGTTCACCCTTTTGAGATACACTTCTTTTTTTAAATAATAAATTTATTTTTTATTGGTGTTCAATTTGCCAACATATAGAATAACACCCAGTGCTCATCCCATCAAATGCCCCCCTCAGTGCCCATCACCCATTCACCCCCACCCCCCCGCCCACCTCCCCTTCCACCACCCCTGGTTCGTTTAGAAAAACTTAAAAAACACCAGTCTGTTTTTAAAAAACAGATATCGCTTTTTGTCATTTATTGGGGACAACATGATGAAATTTTTCCACGCTGGTTTTAGTTAACTTTTTTACTAAAACAAGTATTCTGATCACTCATTTCTTTCATGTTTACCACCTCTCCAGTTCCCCCTGCATCTCAGCCATGAAGAGCGAGCTGAGCAGGAATTCCTCAGGAGTGACTGAATTCATTCTGCTGGGCTTCAGAACAGCTCCAGACATACAGATCCTCTTATTCCTATTCTTCATGCTGGTCTACGTGGTCACTGTGGTGGGAAATGTCAGCATGATAATTGTCATCAGGATGGACTCGAGGCTTCACACGCCTATGTATTTCTTCCTTAGACACTTGTCCTATGTAGATCTCTGCTACTCCACAGTCATTGCTCCCAAAACTTTAGCCAACTTCCTGTCTCATGAAAAGAAGATTTCCTACAATGGCTGTGCAGCCCAATTTTTCTTCTTTGCTCTGTTTGTCACAACTGAAAGCATTCTTTTGGCCGTCATGGCCTTCGATCGATTCTCAGCCATTTGCTCCCCTCTCCTTTACCCTGTGCACATGTCCCAGAAAGTGTGCGCTCAGCTGGTGACTGGCTCCTACATCTGTGGAGGCCTTAACTCCATGGTCCACACAGGATTCACCTTCAGCTTGCGTTTCTGTGGAGAAAACCACCTGGATCACTTCTTCTGTGACGTCTCAGCCCTGATCAAGATCTCATGTGTAGACACGTCTGTGAACGAGATGGTGCTGTTCATCCTCTCCGCCCTCATCATTGTCACCACCACGACTGTCATCCTGGTTTCCTATGCTTACATACTCTCCACTGTCCTGAAGATCCCCTCCACCCACGGCAGGGGTAAGACCTTCTCCACCTGTGGCTCCCACATGGCCACGGTGACTTTGTTCTATGGGACCGTGTTCTTCATGTACGCCCAGCCCGGGGCCATCTCCTCCCCAGGGCAAAACAAGGTCGTGGCTGTGCTCTACACACTCATCATCCCAATGCTAAACCCTCTGATATACAGTCTGAGAAACAGAGAAGTGAAAGATGCTGTGAGAAGAGTGCTGCACAGGAAGTGATCCCTTCCTGCCCTGGGTCAGACCGTGATGCAGTGGCACAGTCACTTCCCAAGCGTCCCAGTTATCCTTGTACTTGGAGAATTAGCTTATCAAGTATATTTTTATATATGGCAACAGATGTTTTTCTAAGTGTTAAAAAATGGTGTTTCTGTGTTTAGAATATATAAAAGCATTATCTGTTTTTAATTTCTGATGTGATAATATCTTCATTTCAATCTTTAAGAAGTAAATAGTAAAAAAAAGTAAACATTAAGAGTTGCTATTTAACATTATTATTTAATAATAATTTCTGTTGGTTTATGAAGTTTAGTATTGTGCTCATATAGTCCATTTGAGGCAATCTAGATCATAATTCAAGGTATTTTTGTTCCACGGATTTGCTTGTTGATTTTATGCTGTTACCACATGCTTGTTGCCCAATAAGCTTTAATGCCTTGTAGGGTGACATAGTTTTAAAAAATATCTCAGCTAGTAATACTTTATATCAGTGAATTTCAGAAATATTTTGCATTTGAAAAATATTTCCTATTTTAGCAGGATTGCATTTAGTAAATAATTGATCTATTTACGATATTCATTTGTAAGAACAAGTTTATTATTATTGCTGATGATATCAGACAGCACAGGCTAAGTCCATGTCCTGTGACTGAACACAGGTGTTTGAAGGCCTTGGGTGGTTTAAAGACTGAATGGGAGCCATCAATTTATCTCCATTCCACAGATGTAAGATCACATAAAATACTATGACTCAAGCTTTTAGCACAAGAAAGTATAAATTAGTGGTATTGTGTAGTAGTATTTTTATTACCATCATCATTATCATCTTTTTTTATATGTTTTAGCAATGTAATGGAATTTATATATTTGAGATCCACACATTTCTTAGTAAACATATTTTGTGTATTAGTTGCTGTTGTGACAAAAGTCTTTATTAGCTTGTATTTTCTAACATAATTCTAGGACTTGGAGAACTTTTAAAATTACTATGTTTTTATTTTATATGAGTTCAAATTACTAAAATTTTTCTCAATGCTTAGAGTTTTTCCAATTAAATATTAGATTTAAAGTCTTACTTAGCAGTCAATTTTTGAAGACTTTTAATTAGTACTTTCTTTAAGAGTGGTATTAAGGAAAAATACTAATTATGTCAGATGCTGTATAAAATATACATATGTTTTCTTACTCCTCACATCAGACTTATGGTGAAGGTGACATTATATGTATCAACTGTATAATCTGTAGTAATTATTCTCCAAGAATAGGAATTGTATCTCAGAAGAATTAAGTACTGTGTTCAAGTTCACATTGTCAGTAGCTAGCAATCAAGGCCAGGGCTGAAACAGAACTTTTTTTTTTTTTTGAAACAGAACTTTCTGATTCTGAAGCCCTTAGAGGTAAAACTTATGTGACATTGGTTCAGTGAAAGTTTTATCCTACATGTTTTTTTAATATCATAAAGGTATTTGTTAACTCAAATGTATTAATAATGATGTTCAGCTCTCTCTATTTTCATTGATTTTTGTTTATATATTACAAACTGAATGTATTTAAGTATCATTTGTGGTTTTGGTCATTTTCTCCATTACAATACTTTTTGCTTTATTGTGTTATATAAAACATGACAATTAATTACATATTGCATTAATATAGATTCATTTATTATATATACAAGTGCTTTATGCAGAATTTTACCTTATTTAATATCAAGATCACATATGACTTTTTAAAAAAATTTTATCTAGTGTATCTTAACTTTGATTTTTCTCTTTTTTATATGGCATTTTATATAAATGTGACATTTTATAAGTCAAGTTTCTCCTACCCCAATAGAAATGCAATTTTCTTAAGTTGTGGGTAGTATATCTCATTTACATTCATTATTATAGTCTATTATTTTTCTTCCTTTTTTATTGTAATATTTTCTTGTTTTATGTATATTTCTCTTTTTTATGTCCTTTTGAGAAAATAATATTTCAGCTATTTTTGTCTTTAAGCCTATATCACATCATTTTTGTCTATGTTTAGCAAATAAGTGTCACATTTTTATCTTTCAACTCTTAAGATACAACTAATTATTATAACTCATTTTTTGTGAATAGGTTTGCAGGCTTGTGAAATTATAATTGTCTTGTAGTTGTTCTTATATTAGAAATGAATGATCTGAAATACAATAATGTTTTTCCAGAAAACATTATTTTATCATTTAACGTATAAGAAATATGAGATCACTGTAATTTTACAGATATTTAAAATTCTGTGTCCTATATACTCATATGTGGAAAATAGTTTATTATTTTATTTCTTAAAACTCAACTCACATTTATGAGAATCATATATTCCTCTATGCTTTCTAATCTTTTCTATTGCCCTTTAAAATATATCAAAAAAAATAAAATGTATCAATTTTATTTTTGTTTCTGGGAATAGCTAGTGAACATCTCCATACGTAGCAAAGACCATATTTTCTCCAGTGAGTCTTTCTAAAGCTTTCTTAGAGTCTCTTTGACTTATTAAATTTCCTTTCCTGTAAACACATTACAATTACTAAGAAAAACAGTTCTAGAGGCTCTTGGGTTTCTCAGTCAGTTGAGTGTCTGACTCCTGGTTTCAGCTCAGGTCATGGTCTCCTGGGTCATGGGCTCTGTGCTCAGTGGGGAGCCTGCTTGGGGATTTGCTCCCTCTGCCACAACCCCACTCGCTCTTGCTCTCTCTCTGAAATAAATAAATATTTAAAAGCAAAGAAAAAGAGTTTATAAAACATGAGCAAACAGATTGCAAAATAAAAAGAATGTTATGATCCAGGCAAAGATGTACAGAACTGCTCAGGATTTCTGGAGAGTTCTGGCTCCAGAAGCAAACCCTGGCTACAACCGCAGTTTGCTGCCATCTCGTGGGCGCTTCAGTTAAATCTAAAGAATGTGGGTCCTGTGATAGCATGAAACTTCTAGAACAATGGGTAATTGAGCAAAGTATTTTTCAGTTGCAGATTTACCCTCCTATCCAAAAGCAGAGCATTCTTATAAAACCTCTCCTAAGCCCAAATAGCATAAATCAAAGAAGCAATTAACATCAATTGATATGTAACATATATATATAATTTTTTACCATTCTCAGACCCAAAAAATAACCTCTCAGATTTTTCTAATACCTTATGATACTTTATTTTGTGCATCTTGCTAACAGATGCACAAAATAAACTCAGATGAAGCACAGATGCTCACAGACAAGTTAAAGTTATGGTGGCTTGATGCTGAGATGCCGAGTGTAGTTCCCCGGGAAGGAGCTTGGCTGTGCCTCTAGAATGGTTTGCTGCAAAAGAAACACTGAATGCTATTTTCAGTTTTCACCTTTTTTTCATTAAAGGAAAATTCTTTTTGGATATATTTTGTTTAGTGTAGTGAAAACATTTGCTAATTCAGTTCCTTCATAAAAGCAAATTGGCTTAACAAAAACTTTCAAAAAGCACCAAATGTCTGTATTGATTGTTCTGAGTAAGGGAGATTGGTTGGAAATAACTGGAAATGGGCAAGGTCACCCTATACCTTGGTCAGAGTAAGTCCAGTTCTATCTGTTTTATCTTCCTAGTCAAATTAAATTTCTTTTCAAATCTGCTTAAAAAGCAGGAAAGCAGTTATTTTAGGGCAGGTTTTTTGTTTTTGTTTGTTTGTTTGTTTTGTTTTGTTTTTTAATTATCACTTTACCTAAGGGTCTCCCTAGGTATGGTCAATTTTGCATATGCATTGCTTTTCATCAAACATTGAAGAGTCACTAATGGCAACAAAACCTAAATTTCCTACAGATAAAAATGATGAAGTGCCTGCACCAGCTGTATGATGTTTAGGGAAGAAAGTTATCATTTTCATTCTTTTTTCTTTCTTTTTTCTTTTTTTTTTTTTTTAGAATAGCTTCATTCTCTGAAGGCCATATTCTGTTAGCAGTTGCTTCTCTTGGTTCTCAGCATTTTCTATTTCATCCATGAGAAAAAAACTTGACATATATATGACCAGTTAAATTGTGGCAACAGAACCAAGGTAATACAATGGGGAAAGGGTAGTCCTTTCAATAAATGGTGTTCGGGAAACTGGACTTCCACATGCAGAAGATTGAAATTGTGCCATTATTTTACACAATACAGGAAAACTAACTTGAACATAAGACCAGAAATTCTAAAGCTCCGAGAAGAAAACACATGCAGTAAGTTCCTTCGCATTGATCTCAGTGTTGATTTTCTGCATTTGAAAGCAAAGACGTGAAAAGCAAAAATAAACAAGTGGAACTGCAACAATCTAAAAAGCTTCTGCACAGCAAAAGAAGTCATTAACAAAATGAAAAGGCAACTTACTGATTGGAACAAAATATTTGCAGATCATCTATAAGATGCTCATATCCAAAATATGTAAAAGTAAAAGAACATACAGTTCAATAGTAAAAGAATAATTCAATTTAAAAAAATAGGAAGAGGATCTGAATACATAATTTCCAAAGATGGAAATACAGATGACCTACAGGTGCATGAAAAGTTGCACAATATTGCTAATCATCAGGGAGATGTAAATCAAAACCACAACGAGGGCACCTAGGTGGCTCAGTCTATTAAGCATCTGTCTTTGACTCAGGTTGTGATCCGGGTCTTGGGATTGAGCCCTGTGTCAGGCTCCCTGCTTGATGGAGAGTCTGCTTCTCCATCTCCCTCCACCTGCCACTCCCCTTGCTTGTGTTCTCTCTCTCTCTCTCCCTCTGTCAAATAAATAAATTAAATCTTAAAAAAAAAGCCAACACAACAAGATATTACCTCATACCTGTTAGAATGTTAAAGTGTCTATTACCAAACAGACAATAAATAATGTGTTGGCAGGCATGTGGAGCAAGGGAACTCTTGAGCACTGATGGTGAGAATGTAAATTGGTGCAGCCAGTATGAAAAACAGTATGAAAAAAAAAAAAAAAAAAAGAAAAACAGTATGGAGGTTCTTCAAAAAATCAAAAGTAGATTTTTCATATGATCTAGTAATTCCACTTCTGAATATTTATTTGAAGAATACAAAAACAGTAACTTGAAAAAATATATACATCATCACGTACATTGTAGCATTATTTCCTATAGCCAAGATGTGGAAACAACCTAAGTGTCTTTCAATGGATGAATGGATAAGGAAAATTTGTATAAACATATGAAAATTTTACATATGTATAAATATATAAAAATATGTAAATATATTATATATATAATGGAATACTACTCAGTCATTTAAAAAATGGAATTTTGCCATTTGCAGCAACATGGTTGGACCTTGAGGGTATTACGCTAAGTGAAATAAATCAGAGAAAGATAAATACCATATAATATCAATTACATGTGGAATCTTTAAAAAACAACTCAAAAATACACAGAAAAGATTGATGGTTGATAGAGGTGGGGTACAAGTAGTTGGCAAGATGGATGAAAATGGCTTAAACCTACAGAATTCCAGTTATATAATAAATAATTCCTGGGGATATAAGGCACAGCATATTGACTATAGTTAATAATATCGTATATTTGAAAGTTACCAAGAGAATGATCTTAACATTTCTCATCGCAAAAGAAAAAAATTTGTAATCCTCTATGTTGATGGAATTGAACTAGAGTTACTGTGGTGATCACTTTCTAATACATACACATTAAATTATTACATTGTGCACCTACAACTAATATAATGTACATAAATTATATTATAGTTAAAAATGTGATTACAAGAAATTTAAAAAAATCTGCAGTGATCAAAATCGCTATAATAATTCTGTGATTGAACTAAATACGATTTGCTCTGGAAGTCTTCAAGGTGGGAAAGTCTCTTGCAATGTAAGTAAAATAAGATCCCCGGTGTTAGGTGTTGAATTAATTGATAAAATTATAGACAACCTAATGTCATGTTTTGTTTTGTCATACATTGGCATCCACAGAGTCCTCATGCTTTTTGGAAGAAATTTGAAAAAGTCCAAGTCAAATTAATTCATATTTTCAGCTAAAAGAAAATATTCACTCAATTCTTAATTTCCTTTTAACAAAATTATAAATATATGCATCTCTGTCGTTCCTTGGAGCAGTCTGAATGAACAGCCCCTCTCCCAGGTTCTGGGATCAACTGTGCAACTCTTTTGAACAATAAGATGTTCTCCACAGAGAGAACCAGCAGAGAATTCTGGGTCAAATGATTATCTCCCCAGAGACAAAGAGTTCTTCAATGACCGTGGATGATTTGACTGGATCAAGATTATAAGACTCTCCAAGACAGTGTTTGACTTTATTCATTATCTTTTGTTTCTGACAATTAAACATCACAGAGTATTTGTAAATAGGTGACAGTAGGGTTCCTAATGGGTGTAGCCTTCCTGGGCATATGGAGGAGAGGTTCCTCAAAAAAAGGTATTTCAACACTCCCTAAAGAAAACACGCCTCCTTTTTTTTTTTTTTTTGGTGAGCCATCTCTTTCATCTAATGCATCTCAGCAGAAAAGTTTACTTCAATACAATTGTACCATGTAGATAATGTACATAATGCAGTGCTGACTTTTTAGAGAGGGAAGACCTTTATTTTTTTTTTTTTTTTTGAGGGAAGACCTTTAAATCTTGGCAAGTAAAAATGGGACATATTTAGTTATTTTACTTTTTTTTAAATTTTAATTCCAGTGTAGTTAACATACAGTATATATTAGTTTCCGATGTCCCATACAGTTATTCAACAGTTCCATATACTACTTAGTGCTTGTCAAGAAGAATGTACTATTAGTTCCTTTCACCTATTTCACCCATCCCTCTACCCACCACCCCTCTGGTAACCACCTATTTGTTCTCTCTAGTTAACTGTGCTTTTTGGTTTGTCTTTTTCCTCCTCTTTGGTTTGTTTGTTTTGTTTCTTAAATTCCATGTGTAAGTTAAATCATATGTTATTTGTCTTTCTCTGACTGGCTCATTTCACTTAGCATAATACTCCCTACATCTGTCCATGTTGTTGCAAGTGGCAAGACTTCATTCTTTTTTATGGCTGAATAATATTCCATGGTATATAAATACCACATCTTCTTTATCCATTCATCTGTTCATAGACACTTGGGCTACTACCGTAATTTGGCCATTATAAATAATGCTGCAATAAACTTGGGGTGCATGTATCCCTTTGAATTAGTGTTTTTGTATTTTTTTTGGTAAATACCCACTAGTGCAATTATTGGATCATAGAGTAGTTATATTTTTTGAGGAAGCTCCATACTATCTTCTACAGTGACTGTACCAGTTTGCATTCCTGCAACAGTACACAAGGATTTCTTTTTCTCCACATCCTTGCCAACACTTGCTATTTTTTGCGTTTTTTTATTTTAGCCATTCTGTCAAGAGTGAGGTGATTTCTCATTGTGGTTTTGATTTGCATTGCCCTGATGATGAGTGATGTTGAGCATCTTTTTATGTGTCTGTTGGCCATTTGTATGTTCTATTTGGAGAAATGTCTGTCCACATCTTCTGCCCATTTTTAAATTGAATTATTTGGGGTTAATTTTGTTTGTGTGTGTTGAGTTTCATAAGTTCTTTATACTTTGAATATAATCCTTGATTGAATACATCATTTGCAAATATTTTCTCCCATGCAATACCCACTTTTAGTTTTGGTGGTTGTTTCCTTCACTGTGCAGAAGGTTTTTATTTTGATGTATATGAATAGTTTTTTGTTTGTTTGTTTGTTTTTGTTTGCCTTGCCTCAGGAGACATGACTAGAAGGATTTTGCTGTGACCAATATCAGAGAAATAAATACCTGTGTTCTCTTCTAGATTTTATTGGTTTCAAGTCTCACACTTTGGTTCTTAGTCTAGAAAGTGGGAAATACTTAAAAAGTAAAGATTTAAGAAAGTCTTAAAAATCAGCTAATTAATAATCTTAATTTCCTATACAAACCTCTTTTGCTATGTAATATAACATAACCATGGATGTGGCACTAGAGAGCAAAGTTTTGGGGGCCAAATGCTTACTACAGTTCAGTTCTTGTACCAGAGAAGACATCATGTTTGACAGGTTTCCACACAAGCTTCTAGGAAGAGCGGGTAGCAGTGGCAGCGTAATTATTGGATCTCTCTAAATATCCACACGAAAACAGAGAGATATCTAGAGAGAAAAACCAAATCTCATGGACAGTTTTACCACAAATTTAGATGAAAATGCACTACTACAAATCTCCAAGTACAAGAAAGTGAGAACAAACCACTAACAGTCTCAAGACCTGGATGTTATTAGCCACTGTGGAGGACAAAGCAAATCAACAATGGGGTTTCTAAATATACAACTGCAGAGAAAAAAATAAAAATATCCAGCAGATATCCATTAGAAAGTGTGGCAGACCAGTTTGAGAACAGGAGCTGAAACAGGGCGAAGTTCTCCCCATTAGAATGGGTAGTGTATACCAGGGACCTAGACCTACTTATTAGTACTCTTGATTATTGATATTAATTATGAATACACTGGTAACATCATCTGTAATGTATTTTATTCAGTTGGGAGTCATTTAGCAGAGAGTAAGATCTGATGAGAAAATAGGGACAATGAACCCAGACAATACAATACTATGAGCTGTCACGTAAAAGCATCAGTGGATAAATTCTGTGTGACTGAAAAAGGCAAAAATTAAACTGAGGAACGGAAATTATGTAAAATATATTATCTTAATCTTAAAACAAGTTTTTTTTCTAATAAGAATATATGAAAAGAGATCTAGAGTTAAGTCAAGGTGAGTAATAAGAGTAAATATAATCTATTCTTTTTGTCTCTTCTATGTGGGCCTCATGGGATGGACGTGCAGCCTGCCATTGTTATCATCCCATAATTGACTTATTCTTACTTCTCTCTGAGGGACTCCTTTCTACCCAATCCATGCTGTAATTACCTGAAATGCTTGCAGTAGAGCTAACTAAGGGCACCAGGACTCCTCTGCCACGTTCCCCAGGCCATCAGGGACTCCTTTATTCACTGGTGATTTTGTCTTTGCCTTGCTTAAATTCCCATTCGCTGTCATCTGCCTCAGTCCAAGGACTGTGAGAAACCCTAGTGCAGGAGAGGCATGCTCATGCAGGGTGGCTCTACAGCTTCAGGGGCATTTTCTCTTCAGTTTCTACAGAGAAACATTCACTGGGCTGGAGGAGACCTCATTAGATCCCTCTTCCATCCTCTTGTCTCTCCAAAGGTACAAAATTACAGGGGATATTCAGGCAGAAACACTACTAAGGAGACAAAAAGATACCCTGAATTGAAGAAAAGGGTATTATTAATCCACAAGCAGAACCTAAAACAGATTAAAATTGTGTATTTCAAAGCAAGATTTTATGTCTTGTGTGAAATATCAATTTTAAAAAATGTTAGATTTTGGTGTCGTCTTTAATTTTCTTTGTATGATTTTATGAATTTTTTTGCATTTCTAGAATTAAGCACAATAACTTTGGTATCCTTGCATCTACCATTAGAGAATTATCCAAGAAAAGTAAAGAAAGGCATATTCAGGTAAGAGATAAGATAAATTAATGTTTATTTTAGTCAAATAATTAGCCATTCATGAGTATGTCTGTGTGCCTTCATGCATAAAAATTATTTTCTGATTGGTGAAATTTATTTGTTACAAATTATAACAAGAAGTGAGTATGCACCTCAAAAAAAATCATATCCTTTTTCCTGAAGGGCAAATCATGACACACTGGTTATTTCACAATAAAAAGGTAAGCAAAGAAGAAAATGCAATGCACTCATACTCTGGGAAGAAAGTCCTTTCTGACAGTTGCGTATTCCCATATATTGGCTGGCGTACCGTAGGTGATCCGTAGTGTTCAGTGGCTTAATGAATGATTGAATGAATACACATTATTCTCAAAAATGATAATGATCTGGGGTATCCCTGGGTGGTTCAGCGGCTTAGCGCCTGCCTTCAGCCCAGGGCGTGATCCTGGGGACCTGAGATCAAGTCCCACGTCCAGCTCCCTGCATGGAGCCTGCTTCTCCCTTTGCTTTTGTCTCTGCCTCTCTGTCTCTGTGTGTCTTTCATGAATAAATAAATAAAATCTTTAAAAAATTGATAATGATCTCAAAACAATAATTTCCTGTCATGCCAACCGGCTGATATAGTTTCAGACAATATAATTGGTTAATAGCAATGGGAACTGTAAATAAAGCAGAGGAGATTTTCTGCTAAAATACTGCCAGATATCCAGTTGTATGATGTGAATGTGGTAGCTTTGACAAGGCTTCTTACTTTCTCTAAAATCTCTTTTTGTCTCTTCCATTACTTACCTAATATCTGATGTCTGATGCCTGAAACCCTCCCCCCCGTTAAATCTTTATTCCTTTAAACCTAGTTTTACAACAATACTTATAACAATATCCTTACACAAGTTAACATGGACACTTAGTGCTCATCTCAAAAATAGATTTAATTAAGATTATATCAGCGGATTGCAGTTTGTCACGGGAGCAGTGGCGTGAAAAAGAGGTCTAAGGATCCTTTTACTGCACCGTTGCCAGTTTTTTCTTCTTGTGCACTAAAGTGCTAACATTTTTAGGAAAGTTAATATGTGGTGAGGAGGAGGAAGATGGGCTGAGAGCAGTAGGAGCTGAGGGACTAGGGCAGGGGATGAGGAAGAGAGACACATGCCTGAGGGACAATGAGAGCAGAATACTCTGTCATACGTGCCAAACCCAAAAGGAGTACTTTTTAGGTCCTTTGGTGCTTTGAGAAGCCACACTAGCTGTCCCCTCTGTTGGGTGATTTAAATCACAAATGATTTTAAAATCTGAAATACAGAAATAGCTGTCACTGCATTGAAGAAAACAGTTTTGAAAGTTATAGAAAAAATCAGACTATAAAACTCTGTGACAGATTCAAAATAATTGTTTTGAAAATTTTAATGTTTATGGATATCTCTCAAAATAGAGACATTATAAAATAACTTTTCCACATCTATGTCAATACATTGCTTTGAACTTTCTTTTTCCATTTGCACAGACGTTTAAAATCAAATTGTCCCTTTGACAGATTTGTACAGAGACATGTAGAATTCATGGTAGCCTGTCGGAACTTTCTTTGTTGGACAAGGTGATGATGCGTTCTGTTTTTCAAGGTTTTTACTCTGGATACCAAACCAAATCTCTAGGTAACCTAAACTCTGACAGACTATTTAAATATTACCGTCTTTTGGGGTCTAATGCCTATTCATGGCATTTTAAATCAGTCTTTAATTAGAATTGGAAGCATTATCAAGAATAAAATGAATTTGAAATTATAAATTGAAGATGAGATTGAGTACTATTCACCTCTAAAACCTTCAGACATATTAAACTTACCCTGAAAATTGAGTGAAGAGCTAAACAGGTATAAGGGAATGATGCTTTATGCGAAGCTGTCACATGTGCTATAATGGGAAGGGCACTGGATTTGGGGAGTCACATTAGAAAACTATGGGTTAGGTAACTTACAGGTTATGTGCTGATGGGCAATCACAACATGCCCTAGATTTAGCTTCTATAAAGGGTATTCCAAGTCATACCCAACACAGTTGGACAGCAAGGTGCCAATAAGAAATTCCAACTGTCTTCCACAAGAGAAAAAGGATATTTTATGACACCAGGAAGTAGGTGAAAAGTTCAATTTTAACCTTGTCTTGTACCTCTTAGCAGGTTCTTGTCATGAGCGACAAGGGAGCGGGCAACTACTCAGATGTAACTGACTTCACTCTTGTAGGCTTCAGGGTCCGTCCAGAGCTCCACATTCTCCTCTTCCTCCTATTCCTGCTGGTCTATAGCATGGTCCTTTTGGGGAACTTTAGTATGATTGGCATCATTGTGACTGACTCCCAGCTGAACACACCAATGTATTTCTTTCTAGGCAATCTCTCCTTCATTGACCTCTCCTACTCCACTATTATTGCCCCGAAAGCCATGGTCAACTTCCTGTCTGAGAAAAATACTGTCTCCTTTTTGGGGTGTGCTACCCAGCTCTTCTTTTTTACCTTCTTTATTGTAACAGAAGGTTTCATCCTGGCAGTCATGGCCTATGACCGCTTCATCGCCATCTGCAATCCTCTTCTTTATAGTATCCACATGTCAAGACACCTTTGTGCTCAGCTGGTGACTGGCTCCTATCTCTGTGGCTGGGTCAGTTCCATCATCCAAGTCAGCACAACATTCTCAGTGTCTTTCTGTGCTTCCCGAGTCATTGATCACTTCTACTGTGATTCTTACCAAATTGAGAAGATCTCCTGTTCCAATCTCTCTGTAAACAAGATGATATCTCTTTGTTTGGCTGCCTTCATCATTTTGCCTACGATAGTTGTTATTGTCGTGTCTTACATGTACATTGTGACCACAGTCCTGAGGATTCCCTCCAGTGAAGGGAGAAAGAAAGCCTTCTCCACCTGCAGCTCCCATTTGGGAGTGGTAAGTTTGCTGTACGGGACAGTCTCCTTTGTGTATCTCACACCTCCAAGCAATCCTGAACTTCGTAAAGTGGCTTCGGTGTTTTACATATTGGTCACGCCCATGTTAAACCCTCTGATCTACTCTCTAAGAAACAAAGATGTCAAACAAGCATTGGGGAAAATCCTGTGGAAGAAAACCACTTTATATTAATTCCATTTTCTTATGACTTTCCCATTAATGGGCTCATTGATAATTTCATCCTGATTTGCTTTTACCATGGTGTCAAATTTGAGTCAGTGAAGGATCCTTTAAGTTGCCCATCCCACAGATGACTGAATGGTTTTCATGGAAGGAGTAGTAGCAATCCTTCACTCTTTCCTAAGAGCAGTGTTAGACCTTCAGCATCAATGAAATTTGAAGCCTTTCTATTAACACATTATACTCTCCACTCGTTGTAGGTAAACTTTTTGATAGTAAGGGTAGTAGGGAAAGGAGGATTAAATTTTATTATTATTTTCCTTTGGACCTACTTAAATGTTGGGCAGAAAAATTGCTTTGGTAGGATGTTAATCTTAGAATATATAATTTCTTATGATTACAGGAAGTGTCACCCCAAAGCAGGATGATTTCTGAGTTGTAATAAATTTTTTTTTTATAAATCTGTTCACAGGGACCTAATTTGGGGCCCATAATTCTTGATTAGAAATGATGGTGGAAGAGGTTGTTTGTTTTTTATGCTGTCATGAATTTAGCGGAACAAATCATTGTTGTTTATATCTGATTGTATTTATTTTTAATATTGTTCTTTATGATCATATCAAAAAGTTGGAGAAAGACATTTCATATCCAATGTTCTAAAAACTGGGCACCCTAATCTAAAAAGAACATCTTTAGTACTGATGTTCTATCTTGAGGAGACAAAAATTGCATTGAATGCTTCAAATCACATTTGCCAGTTTGTACTGGATAATTTTCTTCTTTGTTAATTGCTGTTCACATGTACGAAGGTTTTATTTAGTTTGTATTTGATATATAATTATATGTGATCATTTTGTTTTCATAATATTTGTTGAATTGGTGTTGTAATTATAATGAAGTTATTTACATTTGGAGAGTAATATCTTTGTTGTCATGTAGCTATCTATAATTTTTAAATTTAGGTTGTGCTTTCAAATGTAAATTGTAGGTAATTCTAATCTCCAAATATGAAAAATCAACAGAAAAGATTTCTGAAAACAAATAAGGATTCACGCCTATGGTGTACCTTTCGTTTGTGTATTATGAGGTAAAAGTGTAATGTTGATGGGAAGATACAGAAGGCGGAAGTGAAGATTCTTGTAAAAGATGTGCTGTTTAACGTGTGTTGCCTACTTCTACAATCTCAAAATATATCAATATAGCAATCAATTCTGAAAAATCCCAATGATCTAATAGAGCACACAATTTGTGAGGTTGGAAAAGGAGGGGAGCAAAATATGCAGCAGGATGGGGAATGGTAGTCAAGTACTCTGGTATATAACCTACTATTAATCAAAATAAGCTTCTCTTTTAACTTCTTACAGAATCAACTTAGAAAAACTCCTTTAGCAAAGACTATTTTGATATTTTTCTTACAGGACAAAGTGTTTTTTGTACCATTCCAAATGTGGTCTAGAATTAAAAAAAATAGATTTTCTTTCCTCAATACCGATGTCTCAAATAAATTATTTCCTATATTTCACCATTTTCTGCACTCCAGCTCCAATCATTCCTCTTAATTTGTTTGAGTGTATAGTAGTCCCCTCCTTATTCATGGTTTCACTTTCCATGGTTTTGGATACCTGTGGTCGATTGTGGTCCAGAAGCAGATGATCCTCCTCCTAACACAGCACCAGAAGATGAGTAATAGCCTAGCATTATTTCCCAATGCCTATGTCATTCACCTCACTTCCTTTCATCCCATGGGCATTTTATCACCTCACATCATTGCAAGAAGAAGGGTGAGTACAGGATAATAAATGGTTAGAGAGAGAGAGAGCACATTTATAAAACTTTTATTACACTATAACCTTTTTTAACTACAAAAAATAACTCTGAGGAGGGGATTTGATAGGATGAGCACTGGGTGTTAATTTATATGCGGGCAAATAGTATTTAAATGTATATATTATATATATACATATATATATATTACAAAAAATGGAATGTTCAAAATGGATTGGTACACCTATAAAATACCTTAAATCCAAAAACTTGATAATACTAAATATTGGTGAGATTGTAGAGCAATAGGAACTCTCATTTATCACTCATGAGGATGGAAAAGAGTATAGCAGACACCCTGGCAGCACCTTATTAATTAAAGTAGACAAATTGTATAAATCAGCATTTGTGCTCCTTGGTATCTACCCAGCTGATTTGAAAACTTGTGTTCACATGAAATTCAAGGGATATTTGGTGGTGGAACTAATCTTAATAGTATTACTGTGGTGGATCCTTGGCACTATGCATCTGTCAGAGCCCGTAGACCTTCAAGACACAAATAATGAATACTCACATATTCACATTTTTAAAACTTAGGAAGTCAGGGGATACATGGAAGAAATGGAGGCTGTGGTCACAGAATCACACTGCATTACAAATATACGACATAATTTTAAGGAAGATACTGAAGAGAAAGCTGCTGGCCTAAGTAACTTTAAAAAACAGCTTTCTGGCTGGAAAATAGAAAAATAAATACACAAGGAACAGCACATAGACACTGCACTCTGGTTGGTAATGTCGTTTCTCAGCGAGAGATAGGGTTACAGTCATGAAGCTTGAGTGGGTACATCCTGGGAGGAACAAGAAAATGCATGGCCAGTGGTGGCCACCGTCACATTTCTCACTGTTGAAATAGGAGGTTACAAACCAGCAAAGGAGACGGCGAGGATGAATCGTGTGATACAGGATTAGAGTTGGGGACATTGGTATGAACTCATCTTTAGCATTGATGCAGAGGAGCAGATGCAGAGATAATGACAGATTTTATGTAAACACACGTGTGTGGGGGTCATTTGTTGAGAGTCTAGAGGCAATGACACCTCAGTAGCAACCAGTACACCTAGCAACGTGATTCTGGTTTCTGATCACATTCTCCAGCCAAAGGAAGCAGGTTGATTGCACAAATGGCTGATGCTAGGGTTGCGCAGGGGACATTCAAGATGATTGTGAAGAATCTTCCAGTGTCAGACAGTAGGGGAGTCCTTAAAACATAAAGAAAAACATTGAGCATTTTGAAAGGACACAGGCATCAAATTGAAAGAGGTCCAATAACCCAAGGTGGAAGCATTTGAGCATAAAATAAAGAACATGGTATTCTATGATAACTCAAAATGTAAGATACATATCAAGTCCACCATACATAATAATTTGAGAAATAAAGAAATCAGAGGAGACAAATTTTCTGTACAGAATAATTCCCAATAATCTATGTAGATACCTTCCAACCTCAAGAGAGTGGGCTTAGCCGCCCGAGTCTGAGATGCCTTAGGTGAAGTGCTGGCAGAGGGTTACGGAAGCTGTGAAGATACTTTGATAATGAAGGAACCTGGAAAACACTACCTTGGCCCGATGACCACAGTTTATGTCATCCTGTTGCATCCTGTTGATAGTATGAATTTGCTGGTATGGGGTGACAAAAAGGCCCCTTTTTCTCTGTGATTTTTCTTCTCAGAACCCACACTCCATTTAAGGACTTTATCCCTTGAGTTTCTTTGGTTTCTACCCAATTATACAGCTGCTTCTCTAGTCTTTTGATCCACTCAGTTTAGGGGGATAAAAGCATCAAAGGAAGCCAAATGGAAGGACATTCTGTCAAATATTTGATCAGGGTTCCTCAAAACATAAGGTCATCCAAACAAGACCATTGTGAGGAAATTGTCTGAGTCAAGAGATGCCTGGGAGAGATGAGAATTAATGCTGTATCCTGGATAGAATCCTGGAAGAGCAGAAGGACATGTAGAGGAAAAAATGTCTGTGAAATCTGAATTAAGTGTGGAGTTTAGTTAGTGGTAATATCCCATCCTCGCTTCCTTGGTTGTGGCAAATATTCCATAGGGATGCAGGGTGCTAACAATGTAGGAAGCTTGACAACGGATATGTAGTAGTGCTCTGTACTCTCTTTGTTGTTTTTTTCTGTAAATATAGAACTACCATAAAAGAAAAAGTTTATTTCAATAATGAGGGGCTCCTGTCTGGCTAAGTCAGTAGGCATGCAACTTGTGATTTGGGGGTTGTGAGTTCAAGCCCCAAATTCAGAATAGAGCTTATGGATTAGATAGAGAGATGATAGATAGATAAATGTAATAAACATATCCTTAGGAAGGGGAAATTAACACCAGGCATATTAGATTAAAAAAATATCAGTACAGCCCTCTACTTTGAGAGCCAACCCCAACATGCCTCTTCTGAAGCATGTATTTCTGCTTCTGACACCCAGCAATCAATCTCGGGACTGTCAAAATCAAAAACAAAATAAAAACCCTCCAACTCTTTCTTAAAAAGAGAAAAATATTATGCACTTCCTGCATTCAGAACGAAGTCAGAATTTTTGGATGATATCTACATGTTTCTGTAATTGCATTAGGCTCCTACCTTGACATATTAGCGTCTGTGGAATAGATGGTAAATTTAACTGCCATTTACAGATACGGTGAATAGAAGGAAAAATGAAGAGGAAAGAAGATATATGGCACAACAAATAATGAAAATTAGTAATTTTAAAAAAGATTTTATGTAGCTGAGAGAGAGAGAGAGAGAGAGAGAGCGCATGAATGGGGGGAAGGGCAGAGGGAGAGGGAGAAGCAGACTCCCCGCTGAGCAGGAAGCCTGACCTGGGGCTGGATCCCAGGACCCTGGGTCATGACCTGAACCTAATGCAGATGCTTATAGTTTTCCAGAGTTGGAACGATAGATTCAGTTTTCTAAGGAAGACCTGAAATGGTGATATTTAAACTTTCTCCATTCCTCATTTTAATTTTCATAATTAAAATTTTTTATTGGGATCCCTGGGTGACTCAGCGGATTAGCACCTGCCTTCGGCCCAAGGCCTGATCCTGGAGTCCCGGAACTGAGTCCCAGGTCGGGCTTCCTGCATGGAGCCTACTTCTCCCTCTGCCTACGTCTGTGCCCCTCTCTCTCTCTCTGTCTCTCATGAATAAATAAATAAAATCTTTAAAAAACTTTTTTATTACTTGAAAATTACTACAAGATTCATCCTTTTTCCCTATTTTTTTTTTACTACTACATACACTAGCTATGCAAGTTTGAAGGCTCTCTCCCCCAAGTTAAATCCCATACGAGGTGGAAGCTTCATATCGATGATTCTGAACCAAATGAGCAGATGAGGTCGGATCCTACTATAAAGCTGAAGAACTTAATCAATATTTGTGCTTTGGGAAAAGCTTATTATATGTCTTCATGGGAGTCTGACTTCAGATATTTTCAGGAAAAACAGGTAGAATTTTTTTATTACTTTTGAATCCGTTACAGTCGTGTCATAGAAAATGAATGATAAAAAATAGTGTAACTAAAAGATAAAATTAATAAATAGTTAATAATTAAATTTGAAACCTGTCTCTGGGGGCATATGGTGGCTCCATCAGTCAAGCAGCCGACTTTTGTTTTCTGCTCAGGTCACGGCCTTGGGGTCATAATATTGAGCCCCACATTGGGCTCTGCACTTGGCATGGGGTCTGCTTAGGGTCTTTCCCTCTTCCTCTCCTTCCCCCTCTGCTCCTCACTCCACTCATGTGTGCCGTCTCTATTAAATAAATAATTAAATAAATAATCTTTAAAAACCTGTCTCTGATTATGTTACATAACTTCACTTCAAAGAAAAAATATTTATACAGATATTCGGAAACATTCTTTTAATGCAGACTCAATCTATAGTAGACATCAAGCAATCCAAGTTTTTCTTATAATGTCGTGACTTCTCTCAGCTTCTTAGGAGCATTCCCAGCATCACCAGCAGCGCTTAATGTGCATTCCATGCACATATTTATTCGGGGTTTATGGTACTGCACCAAAAACGATGAGAACTACTCAAGAACTGCAAGATTTCACTTTTTTGGGTGATAAGCAATTTCCAGGATAGACGAACAACTCCCACTGAGATATTAGGGTCCCATGGCCTTTTAAGCAGTTACAACTGGAGCTCAACACAATAGCAACAGGAGGTGGCAAGGAACGTTATCAGAGCCCAGTATGACGTACAGTGATATAGAGTATGATCCACAGTTCATCTTACACAATTGGGATTTAATACTGCATCATTACATCTGCTTACATTCCCCTCCATTTTAAGTGGTGCCACTATAGTCTGCAAGTGTTTGTGTAAGTTTTGGTAAATTTTAACATTTTTAAAATGTTCTTATATAAATTCCAAGTTAATATGTAGTGTAATATTAGTTCCAGGTGTACAGTATAGTGTTTCAACACTTCCATACCTCACCCGGTGCTCATCACAACAAATACACTCCTTAATCTCCTATTTAATCACTTATTTAATCCATTCTCTACCCATCTCCATTCTAACTCAGTCAGAGAAAGACAAATACCAAATGATTTCACTCCTGTGGACAAAACAAATGAGCAAAGGGAAAAATTTTAACTTTTTACAGTATATTTGTGTATCTTTAACAATAGTAAATGATAGAATAGTGTCTACATATATTATATGCATTCATGACGTACCTAATGTTTTCTTTTTTTATATATTTATAAGCTACAGTATTTCTACATTATTGCAAATTATTGCAATTCTCCAAAATAATTTTCAATGTGTTTTTTTAAAAAAATCTGCATGTAAATGGAATTGTTCAGTTGAAACCCATGCTATCAAGGGTCAGCTGTATTCGTTTGGGGTACTTTACTGGTTTGCATAGTGCCCATCAAAAATTCATGTCCATTGGAAACCGATAGATAAACCTCATGTAGAAATGGGATATTTGCAGGTGTTATTAAAGAGCAGAGTACACTACCAATAAGCATCTTTGGCATAAGGATTATTTTGAGCTGGATACTTTAGAAATGGCAGAAAACTCAGTAGAGTTCATCTTTCGTAAGACATTGACATTTATAAGGGAAATCTAGATTAGCGATGGTGTCTCTGTACCTCTCTGTACCAGGAAGTGGAGGATGACCAGAGCTCTACAAAAATTTTATCAAAGGAGAAGGTAGCAACTTCAGTCTGCATCACAACCATACCCTCTGCACTGTGCTTCTCCTTATAACTTCCTATAACTGGGTCCTCCCCATCCCACATCTTCCTATGACAGTAGCTGAAGAAGTTTTCTAAGATAGTGAGGTAGTGGCCTTGGGCCATTTTGGGGAGTTACTCAGACTTCCTGGATCTCTTCCATGTACACAGGAGGTATACATGTTATTAAACTTCTTTTTCTTTTGAGGGCGCCTCTTGTGACTCAGGAGGTTAAACATCCCACCCTTGATTTCACCTCAGGTCATGATCTCAGGGTCTTGAGATCCAGCTGCATGTGGGGCTATAGCTGCATGCTGGGCATGGAGCCAGCTTGAGGTTCTCTCTCTCTCCCTGTCTCTGTGACCCTCCCTTCTGATCCCCGCATGCGTGCACACGAGCTTTTTAAAAAGCAACAACAACATAAACCCAAAAAACTTGTTTGTTTTTCTCTTGTTAATCTGTCTTTTATTATAGAAGACGGTCTCACTCAAAAAACCCAGAAAAGTAGAGGGAAAATTTTCTTTCCTTCTCTACATAATCAAATTAGGATGATGTCGGATACATTAAACCAATTTTTCCTGCATCTATGTTAAATAACAGGTGCACTGTAATGTATTATTTTAACTAATATTTTGGCCTACACACAAACATCAGATAAATAGAATTGCAAAAATGTTTGTAATGAAACATGAATATGTTTATGGCACCTTATTCAAATTATAGAGTTTTATCAGGAATAGATTAATACACTGTTAATTTAAAATAGCTGCTCTGTTTTAACAGTCTCCCTCTGCGACTCTGCATTAGGTTGTCATGTACCTTGAGAAACTTCATGACTCCCCCCCAAAAAACAGTAAAAATATCTCAAAATCTTTGTTCAGATAGTATCTATCATTTTCAGGTCATTAAATAATCCTAAATTTCATTTAATCTAATCTATTTATATGTCTTATGTAATTCCCTGATTAAGTAGCAACTAAATATAAGTCTCAAATAATGAATGTAAAAGGGTATAATACGTGTCATTTCAGATCAATGCAGTGAGAAATAAGATGATACAGATGGGAAGGGTGGGATATTGCTTCAGTTGGACATGAAATAAAGAATCTGCAATTTCAAAAATAAATCTCACATTTTTCTGCAAGTGAAAATCATGCAAAAAAATTGTCTTTATCATCTCTGTATTCTCAGAACCTGAGTTTGAACCCAACACATAACACGCACCTAAAAAGTAGTTAATATGGGACACGTGGGTGGCTTAGTGATTGAGCATCTGCCCTCAACTCAGGTCATAATCCCAGGATCCTTGGGGACCTTGGGAGAACCTCCACACAGGAAGCCTGCTTCTCCCTCTGCCTCTGTCTCTGCCTCTCTTTGTGTCTCTCATGAATAAAAAATAAAATCTTTTTTTAAGAAATATAAAAAATAAAGTGTACTTATTGAAGAAAATAAAATTTTTAAAAAATAAAGCAATTATTTTATGAATAATGGTAATAATTCTAATCATGATCAAGATTACTATATCATCATTCAGTAGAAAAATGTGAAACCATAAAGACAAGCCTCACATCTCTTATGGTGTAGAATGATGGAGACCTCAGCCTCAGTCTATATCATCATGGTGAATTCTTAATATTTTCCCTAAGATTGGAGAAACACCCACTGATCACAACTTGGTCTGTTGCCCTCAGAAATTGCTAACCCCTATTACCCCGTTACTAAGTTTCTTCTTGTGAATTTACAAAATATTAGAAAAGTGTAAATGCTTCTAGGAGAACTTGGGTGGCCAGTAGTTGAGCATCTGCCTTCAGCCCAGGTCATGACCCCGGGTCCTGGATCGAGTCCCACTGGGTCCCCACAGGGAGCCTGCTTCTCCCTCTGCCTGTATCTCTGCCTCTCTCTGTGTCTCCCATGAACGAATAAGTAAAATCCCAAAAGAAAAAGTTTAAATGATTCTATATATTTTTCTGTTCTAATTTCAGGCCAATCTCACCTAAGTATTCTATTCTAAACTGTGTACTACTTTGGGCCATAGTTTAGTGCCCGTGTCCTGAGAACACCAGTCACCATAGTACCTTCTGTTTATTCATTCATCTAATCCCCCTGAGTCCATTGTGAATGGAGCAGATAAAATTAGGCCTAGCCTGAATAACAGCACTAAGATCACATCATTCTGTCCACTAAGCTTGGAAAGACAATATGTTAGCCTTGTTTCAACTATAGCTTATTTCATTTTAAGTATCAATATAATACTTTTTATAAATGACGGCAGCTAGGTTATGCTAGACCTCAGATCCTTAGAGAAATTTGGGCTGATGGACAGTAATGGGCTAATACCCCTTTTATAAGCACAATAGAGGAGCTCTTGGAATAATTTTTTATGATCAATATTTTGGGTATTTGGTTAGAAACATAAAATGACAGAAGAGAAACAGATTGCAAAGGCTTTTGAAAAATCCTAAGCGATAATGTTTAAATAAATCAAGGAAACAACATTGACTAAACCAGGCATATTTACCATAAAAGTAAGTATGTCCTTAACAGTATCTTAGAGCAATATATTTTTTTGCTTTTATACTATATGTTTATGCTTTATATAAATATACACAATTGTGCACAATGCTAAACATGAATAAAACTGAACCACACAATTTATATGGAATATACAAATGAAGAAAAGATTTAAACTACTTCAATCTTTTTGACATTTCTGTTTTTAGACACAGATATTTTGTGATTGATAGAACCACATATTCATGATGTTTTGTTTTCATCTAGATATGCTTAGATACCTTTTAATAGTCATGTAAATATCAATTTCAGGACACAAACTGAATTATTTTTGTGCAAGATTCCAAACAATTTAATTCATATATCTTAACACTGAATAGATATTCTTTATACTTTCATTTGACACGGTGTGACTTTATACTTAGTAAAGGTTAGCTTCCATCATGTAAAGGCAGAAGCCAAAAAGATCCTTATCTGATAGCCACAAAGAGGTAGACACAGATGATGGAAACTAAGAATCATTCCTGTGGCACTGAGGAAGGTGAAAGATTTTAGTAAGTTCATTAACATCTTAAATTAATTGGCTAATCCTCAGAAAATATCATTCCTTATGAAAGCTGTGAAACTGCTGAAGGATAGAGAAAACAACGGAGACATTTCAGCCTGTCCAGGCTTTCTGGATAAAGTATGTTTAAAATGAGTGAAATGAGTCAATGGGAGAAGGACAAACATTATATGTTCTCATTCATTTGGGGAATATAAATAATAGTGAAAGGGAATAGAAGGGAAGGGAGAAGAAATGGGTAGGAAATATCAGAAAGGGAGACAGAACATAAAGACTCCTAATGAACTAGGGGTGGTGGAAGGGGAGGAAGGCAGGGGGTGGGGGTGAATGGGTGACCGGCACTGAGGGGGGCACTGGACGGGATGAGCACTGGGTGTTATTCTGTATGTTGGCAAATTGAACACCAATAAAAAATAAATTTATTATTTAAAAAAAAGGGAAAAATGGTCTTAGATGAGAGCACATCTAAAGCTTTTATGGAAAGTAATAACATTGAACAGGAAAAACAAACAAATCCTGAACAACACCCAGGGTTTTGTTAAAGCCAAACAGAAAATAAAAAATAATAGTACCTTTGGCCTCCCAAAACGTAGCCTGAATGTTGAACTATTCCCTTTTATCATCCCTCAAGAAAGAAAGGACAATGTGCGAAGAAGTACCTGAGTTATTTGAGAAATAAGGAAGAACATTAAGAGTTTACAAAAACAAAATTAGGACTTCAAATAAAAATACTGCTTTATATAGGAGAATGTCATGATAGGTAAAGAGATAAGTAAAAAAATACATAAGAAAAACATATTAACATCTTAGAAGAGACTATTAGAACAGCTTAGTCATGAACACTAGAACGTCTTAGGGCAGAGCCATGGAATTAGATTAACTGTGTCCGCATACTGTTATCAGGGACACTTTACCGGGTGCGCAAGTGAGTGGTCTCTGTAGATTGCAGAAGTTTGAATAGGGAAATAGAAAGAAATTTTTAGCCAAAGGAGAAAAATAAATAAAAATCTGAAGAGGAAAGCAACAACAAAAAGTACCTTCAAAGAGTATGATGGGATGCTGGGAGCAAGCTCATGGTTTTATTAAAGGAGGTTTGGGTGTCAGAGGTTTTAATCTCCTTTTTCATGCTTTCAGGAATATCCTGAAATATTCAGAAGATAGATTTATAAAGAGATATGTGAAAATAAAACTAAAGAAATATAGAAACAATGAACCAACATATGATACCATAAATAAATTTAGAAGTATTTTGTCTCTTTTTAGTACAAAACCATTTTCCCTTAATGCAAAAGACAGCAATGGTTTTTGAAATGTGTGTGTGCACGCTTGTGTGTGTGCCAGTTTCTTTTCTGTCTCATTTTTTTGCATCTATTTTCAGCTAAAACAGAGAATAGCATCAGAAAGAAGGAAAATCATGAGAAATCACACAAAGGTAACAGAGTTTATTCTTCTCGGGTTGACTGATGACCCAAAGTGGCAGGTTGTACTTTTCATATTTCTCCTGGTCACCTACATGTGCAGTGTGACTGGGAACCTGGTCATTATCTTCCTCACCCTTACGGATCCCCACCTGAAGACTCCAATGTATTTCTTCCTTCGAAACTTCTCATTCCTAGAAATGTCATTCACGTCTGCCACAATTCCCAGATTCCTTGTCACTGTTGTGACGGGAGACAGAACCATTTCCTACAATGACTGTCTGGCTCAGGTATTTTTCGTCATCTTATTAGGGGTGACAGAGTTTTACCTCCTGACTGCCATGTCCTATGACCGCTACGTGGCCATCTGCAAACCTCTGCATTACATGACCATCATGAGCACCAGAGTCTGCATCCTCCTTGTCTTTAGCTCATGGCTTGCAGGATTCCTGGTCATCTTTCCACCTGTAATTCTGATGCTGAAGTTGGATTTCTGTGCCTCCAATATAATCGATCATTTTGTCTGTGACTCTTCGCCAATTATACAGCTTTCTTGCACAAACACTCACTTTCTAGAACTCATGGCATTTGTTTTAGCAGTGGTAACGCTTATGGTCACCTTAACCCTAGTTATGCTCTCCTACACACACATCATCCGCACAATTCTGAGAATTCCTTCCACGAGTCAAAGGAAAAAAGCCTTTTCCACGTGTTCCTCCCACATGATAGTAGTCTCCCTCTCTTATGGCAGCTGCATCTTCATGTACATCAAGCCTTCTGCAAAGGAAAGGGTGAGTTTAAACAAAGGCGTAGCTGTGATCATTACCTCAGTGACTCCCCTCCTCAATCCTTTCATATATACCTTAAGAAACCAGCAGGTGAAGCAAGCCTTCAAGAACATGGTCCACAGAATGGTCTTTTCTTCATATAAATGAATGTCATTATGCAAAAATGTATAGATACCCCTGAAACCAGAGCAGAATGGAAATCCTTGGATTTTACTACGTAAATTCTTGAAACCCTTCATTTCGTTCTTTCACTTAAACATTCTTCTATATCATTAATGTCTCTTTTTCTTATTAGCTGAAAGTCAGGTCTTATCTATTTTAACTTATATAGAAAATGGCCAGTCTTCACCTGTGTCACTGAAATTAGATGTCAATAACCTTTATTGTTTCTCATATCAAAGCAAGGTAGCTTATATATTCATACAAATAATCCATATTGCTGTACTATAAGAAGCTTAGTTGAAGCCACAAATATAAAATTTATTTTATATGCACTAAGTAAAAATGTGTATTTTAACTAATATTTCTAAAATTTCTCCTTATCACTAAGAAAAGAAAGTCTTTTGCTGATGATTTCCCTATTTTGCCAATCATGTTAAAAGGAAAACTGTAGACTATAAAGGAAAAATAAGCTATCCTGATAAAATTCATTTTTATAGTCAGATAATTTCCATTGTTAAAAACCGGTCTTTTCCACTGACATGAAGAAAAATAACAAACTTAGACTCCGGGATGCAATGAGATGTAGCCTTCAGAGAGTATCTTGGAAATGATGACATATGACCTATTAGCTTTCCTCATCAGAAAATCTCCATACTGTCTTTATCCTTCCATTGCCCCTTTCACAGCAGGTCGTACCTCCCTCACTCTTACTCAGGAGAATGACTCTTGCAGGTAACGGTTAAAATGCGTCCAAGTCTGGTTCCTGTAGTCAGTGAGCCCCTCAGCAGCAATGAATCACTAAACCAAATTGTTTGTCTTGGGACAATAGTTAGGAGTCTTACTACACAGTAAGTGGACTTGGTTTTTCATCTTAATTTCCTACATGGTCTGATATAGATGTTAAAGTGAGAGCTCACCATCCATAGTCTTTTCTGGTTGCTCATAGACAAGACTGTCTGAGCACTCACCTGTTTCTTATCATTTTACGTTAATGGAATAAGTTACATTTTTTCCAAAGAGATATAACACAATAAAACCAGAAAGTGAAAGTTAAATAATTTATTGGATTATAAATTCTTTAATGGAGCAATTTGTAAAGAAACAAAATAATACAAGCTTGATTTTCCAGGGCTATACCAAGGAAGCAGAAGTGCAAAAGAAAAAATCAGGAATGTGGAAAAGAATATGCAAGTGTCAACTAAATGAATATATACTATATGTGTGGTATATATGATAGCGATACAGGAAGACAGGATAGAGAAGGGGGAAAATAAGAAGGTAAAGGAAAGTTGATCTTCTTGATTGACAAAAACTTCCCTGAGGAAATTGATTCTAACATTCACATTGTCAGTAAGATGTGAAAATCCCTATAAATCTTTCCAAAACAAATATTAAATGTTTAAATTGAAATATTATTTTACAGTGTTATGAAATCATGAATTTTTACTGCAAATGTAATTTTGGTGAGAAAAGTATTATATATGTTGGAGCTCATGGTATTAGAGGCTTTCAAAAAGTATTTCTGCTCATATTTCACACTCACACTAATATTTCAAAAATACATTTCCTTGTTTTAAAGTACTAAGCAGTTTATAAATAAGCATTAATAATATTTTCTTAAGGAATCCACTGATTACATAGCTATTGATTTGTAGCATTTTTAATGAGGGGCGAGTATTCCGAGTTGAGAGGAATATACAATATGAATGAGGCACAAGGTTATATCATTAACCATGTTACCAGAGTCCACAATCTAATGGGCTATGGCTTTAGCAAACAAATAAATGACTGAATGGATGAATAAGCAGTTGGCTCTGGCAATAATAAAAATAAACCATTTTTAGTACCATCTCTTTCTCTCCAGATTCCTAAGGTGTCAATCTCACTGCTATGTGCCTTGTTAGGTTCTGTTTTCCAGAAGATATGGATCCACAAAGTATTTATGTCTCCTGTGGTTTCACTGGCATTCCACGTTTACAGTCTTTAATATTGAAAAATAGGATGAAACCAACAGCAATTTACTTGGACAAATTTCAAAAAAGGACCAACATTCTTATAACTCTATTATTTAAAAAAGGAAGAGAAAAAGGAAAAATCATTAAAACATCAGAACAATTCTCCAAAGGATCTTAGATATAGGCATAGCTAGCTATACACACACATATGTATATGCATCTTCTATGTATAGAAATATTATAAGTATCTATTTATTTAGGATTTCATTTATTTACTTGAGACTGGGGAGATGGGCAGAGAGAGAGAGGGAGAAGCAGACTCCCCACTCACCAAGGAGCCCAATGCAGGGCTTGATCCCAGGACCCCAGGACTATGACCTGAACCAAAGGCAGACGCTTAACCAACCGAGTCACACAGGCACCCTATACCTATTTGTAGTTAAGTGTATGCATATAACATATATGAATCCATAGACACACATATTTGTGTTTGTGTGTATAGAATCCCAAACATTTTAGAACTTGAATTAAATCTTTATATAATATTTGAGACAGTATGTGTACTTGCACACATGTGTTTCTGTCAGAGTACAGCATACTTTATTGATGGTACAAGTCACAATAGGGCTCCCTGAGCTCCACTCTGTCTTCAAGGGGTCTGGATAGAAACTGTTTAGAGATCAGGAGATTCTCAGTGTGTTAGGGGATGAGTTGGGGCAAGGACTCTCCAGCAGCTGAGGGCCTCTCACTTATTCTTATGCTGTCAGTGGGGCTGGTGGTCCAGGGGGTTCTTACTCTTTGCAGGCCACGTGGGCCATAATGTCCAATATCCTGTTGCTGTAGCCAATTCATTATGGCACCAGGAAATGAGCTTGGTAAAGTCACCATTGAGGGCAATGCCAGTCCCAGCATCAGAAGTAGAAGAGTGGGTGTCACTGTTAAAGTCACAGGAGATAACCTGGTTCTCAGTGCGGCCTAGGATGTCCTTGAGGGTGCTCTATGTTGCCTACTTCACCACTTTCTTGATGTCATAATTTTTAGCAGCTTTCTCCAGGCAGCAAGATAGATGCATCACTGACCCGTTGAGCGTGGGGACATGAAAGACCATGCCAGCGAACTTCCCATTTGGCTAGGGATGACCCTGCCCACAGCTTTGACAGTGCCAGTAGAAGCAGGGATGATGTTTTGGGCAGCTCCTCAGCTACCACACCATGTCCTCCCAGGAGGGCCAGTTATGGTTTCTGGGTAACAATGATGACATGGACTGTGGTCATGAGTCCCTTCATGCTGCCAAAGTGGTCATAAATGACCTTACTCAGAGGAGCCAAAAATTGGAGGTATTTCTGACAACCTGGAGGGAATTGTCATACTTCTCATGGTTCACACTCCTCACAAACATGGAGGCATCAGAAGAATGATGGGTATAGATGATGACTCTCTTGGTGCCATGCTTCACACGAGCCCCAGCCTTCTCCATTGTCATGAAATGAATTCAGCAGCAGTACCACCCCATTTGATGTTGGCGGGTTAGCTGGAGACAGGCTTTCCATTGATAACAATTTTCTTATTCCCAGTATTGACTGTGGCATTGCTATTGCTATGGGTGGAATCATACTGGGACATGTAGATCATGTGGTTGAGGTCAATGAAGGTGTCATTGATGGCAACAATATCCACTTAGCCATAGTTCAATTAGCCCTGGTGACCAGGTGCCCAATTATGTCTTAGTCGGGTTACTCCAACCTTCACCATGTCTCTGAGACCTGGCACCACACGAGAAGATGTGGCTTTCTGCTAGATGTGAAGGAACAGACACACAGTGCATGCACGTACTTTTGAGATGAATTAGAGATTTTAGTACAAGGGATGTTTCACTTCCAAATAAGGAGAGGAACTACTCATCTGCATATTCAATAAGTCAGACATTGGCATGACCATAGTAACCACATAAATACCCCCTTTTTCACCCCCTTGCTGAAGTCTAATATTAAAAATTACCATTCCCAATTTCAGAAATAACTCCTAAAAGTGTTTCCAAGCATCAGCCTGCATTGTCATCCAGTAACAAGTAGGCATAGAAGGCTTTTAGCATAGAGAAAAATAACTGTGAGTAAAACCATATGAAAATTATCTTTCTCTGATTGACTTATTTCACTCCTCATAATACCCTCCAGTTCCATCCATGTTGAAGTAAATATAGGTATTCATCCTTTCTGATGGCTGAGGATTATTCCATTGTATGTATATATACATATATATACATATATATTATGTTATTATATATAACACCAAATATTCCTTATCTTTTCCTCTGTCGAAGGACACCATAGCTCCTTCCACTGTTGGGCTAGTAATGAGGGCATATGATGAGATGAACACTGGGAGTTACACTACATGTTGGCAAATTGAATTTAATAAAAAAAAAATAAAATAAAAAAAGAAAAATTCCTCTAGTTGCAATGCATACAATAGGTTGAAGGCAAATCAGGGTTTGCAAGGTTAAATCAAACAAACAAAAAATAACAAGATCCCTTCAGTAGATGTATGGATAAATAAACTTTGGTTTATTTGGTACATCTAGACAAGAAATAATTAGGAATATTAGAGCAAAGAAGAAATCATTTAAGGGGAAAATATAAAAACACTGGAAGTAAAAAAAGAAAATATCTGAAAAAACACTATCATCCAGCACATGTAAAAGTAAAAAAGAAAGGTCAAAGGAAAGAAGGAGAGAAAAGAAAGGAGAAAAAGGGAAAAGAAAATTTAAAAAGAAAGAAACAAGTAAAAGAGAATAAAAGGAAAACCAACTTCTGAAAAATCATGAATCTGGAACAAAGTATGAAAGACCACTTGGCAATTTCAGTTCTTAACACACACACACACACACACACACACACACACACAGTGTTTACTTAAATAATAAATATTAAGCCATGACACAAAGAATAATGTAATCATGAAAACAATACTAAAAAGTAAAAGGAAACAAGAATATAAGAAAAAATTGTAAAGACTAATAATACAAGAAAGTTGCACAAAGATATAAACTAAGATAGAAGAACAAGTCAAATGAATAAAAACTCCCAACATTCTGATGTTATGTCATTTCAAAGCTGTAATTAATGGAGCACACATAAAGGAGCTTCTTCAACATTCAGAATGATTTTAAATGTCAGGGAACGATTTAATAGATGTGGAAAACAAATAATAGAGAGTTTACAATGTTGGAGTACAGTGTGCGGCAGTAGAGAAAGTAAGCAATGGAAAGGAGGAGAAGACACAGATACCTCCCAGGAGTAGGGGGAACAAGCACACTATAATTACAAAATAGATAGATCACAGATGATAGGCAGATGCTAGATAAATGATGGATGATAGAAAGGCAAAGAGATACACAGAAAAATCATATGTTAAACTATGATGAACAATGTGTAACAGTTATGGAAAAAAAAACTAGAGATAAAAGTGATCAGATTGAATTGAGAAAAGCAATTAAAATGAATGATTGGTAACCTCAGTTTAATTTTAAAAAAACATTGGGGGCCCCTGGGTGGCTCAGTCGGTTAAGCATCGGCCTTAGGCTCAGGTCATGACCCAGGGTCCTGGGATCCAGCCCCAGGTCAGGCTTCCTGCTCAGTGGGGAGTCTGCTTCTCCCTCTCTCTCTGCCCTTCCCCCCATCATGCTCGCTCTCTCTCTCTCAGCTATATAAGATCTTTTTTAAAATTACTAATTTTCATTATTTGTTGTGCCATATATCTTCTTTCCTCTTCATTTTTCCTTCTAATCACGGTATGTGTAAGTGGCAGTTAAATTTACCATCTATTCCACAGACGCTAATATGTCAAGGTAGGAGTCTAATGCAATTAGAGAAATATGTAGATATCACCCAAAAATTCTGACTTCGTTCTGAATGCAGGAAGTGCATAATATTTTTCTCTTTTTAAGAAAGAGTTGGAGGGTTTTTATTTTGTTTTTGATTTTGACAGTCCCGAGATTGATTGCTGGGTGTCAGAAGCAGAAATACATGTTTCAGAAGAGGCATGTTGCGGTTGGCTCTCAAAGTAGTAGGCTGTATTGATTTTTTTTTAAATCTAATATGCCTGGTGTTAAATTCCCCTTCCTAACGAAATGTTTATTACATTTATCTATCTATCATCTATCTATCTATCTATCTATCTATCTATCATCTATCTATCTATCTATCTATCTATCTATCTATCTATCTATCATCTATCATCTATCTATCTATCATCTATCCATCATCTATCTAATGCATAAGCTCTATTCTGAATTTGGGGCTTGAACTCACAACCCCCAAATCACAAGTTGCATGCCTACTGACTTAGCCAGACAGGAGCCCCTCATTATTGAAATAAACTTTTTCTTTTATGGTAGTTCTATATTTACAGAAAAAAACAACAAAGAGAGTACAGAGCACTACTACATATCCGTTGTCAAGCTTCCTACATTGTTAGCACCCTGCATCCCTACGGTATATTTGCCACAACCAAGGAAGCGAGGATGGGATATTACCACTAACTAAACTCCACACTTAATTCAGATTTCACAGACATTTTTTCCTTTACATGTCCTTCTGCTCTTCCAGGATTCTATCCAGGATACAGCATTAATTCTCATCTCTCCCAGGCATCTCTTGACTCAGACAATTTCCTCACAATGGTCTTGTTTGGATGACCTTATGTTTTGAGGAACCCTGATCAAGTATTTGACAGAATGTCCTTCCATTTGGCTTCCTTTGATGCTTTTATCCCCCTAAACTGAGTGGATTTGAAAGACTAGAGAAGTAGCTGTATAATTGGGTAGAAACCAAGGAAACGCGAGGGATGAAGTCCTTAAATGGAGTGTGGGTTCTGAGAAGAAAAACCACAGAGAAAAAGGGGTCTTTTTGTCACCTCATACCGGCAAATTCATACTATCAACAGGATGCAACAGGATGACATAAACTGTGGTCATCAGGCCAAGGTAGTGTTTTCCAGTTTCCTTCATTATCAAAGTATCTTCACAGCTTCTGTAACCCTCTGCCAGCACTTCACCTAGGGCATCTCAGACTCGGGCGGCTAAGCCCACTCTCTTGAGTTGGAAGGTATCTACATAGGTTATTTGGAATTCTTCTGTACAAAAAATTGTCTCCTCTGATTTCTTTTCAAATTATGATGTTCGTGGACTTGATATGTATGTTACACTTTGAGTTATCATACAATACCAGGTTCTTTATTTTATGTTCAAGTGTTTCCACCTGGGGTCATTGGACCTCTTTCAATTTGATACCTGTGTCCTTTCAAAATGCCTCATGATTTTCTTTATGTTTTAAGGACTCTCCTACTGTCTGACACTGGAAGATTCTTCACAATCATCTTGAATGTCCCCTGTCCAACCCTAGCATCAGCCATTTGTGCAATCAATCTGCTTCCTTTGGCTGGAGAATGTGATCAGAAACCAGAATCACGTTGCTAGGTGTACTGGTTGCTACTGAGGTGTCATTGCCTCTAGACTCTCAACAAACACCCCCACACATGTATGTTTACATAAAATCTGTCATTATCTCTGCATCTGCTCCTCTGCATCAATGCTAAAGATGAGTTCATACCAATGTCCCCAACTCTAATCCTGTATCACACGATTCATCCTCGCCGTCTCCTTTGCTGATCTGTAACCTCCTATTTCAACAGTGAGAAATGTGATGGTGGCCATCACTGGCCATGCATTTTCTTGTTCCTCCTGGGACGTACCCACTCAAGCTTCATGACTGTAAACCTATCTCGCTGAGAAACGACATTACCAACCAGAATGCAGTGTCTATGCGCTGTTCCTTGTGTATTTATTTTTCAATTTTCCAGCCAGAAAGCTGTTTTTTAAAGTTACTTAGGCCAGCAGCTTTCTCTTCATTATCTTCCTTAAAATTATGTCGTATATTTGTAATGCAGTGTGATTCTGTGACCACAGCCTCCATTTCTTCCACGGATCCCCTGACTTCTTAAGTTTTAAAAATTTCTGTATGCAAGTATTCATTATTTGTGTCTTGAAGGTCTACGGGCTCTGACAGATGCATAGTGCCAAGGATCCACCACAGTAATACTGTTAAGATTAGTTCCACCACCAAATATCCCTTGGATTTCACGTGAACACAGGTTTTCAAATCAGCTAGGTAGATACCAAGGAGCACAAATTCTGGTTTACCAAAAATGTCTATTTTTAAGTAATAAGGAGCTGCCGCACTGTCTGCTCTATTCTTTTCCACCCTCATGAGTGATAAATGAGATTTCCTATTTCTCTACACCTCACCAATACTGAGTATTATCAAGTTTTGGACTGAAGCTATCTTATAGGTGTACCGTCCATTTTGAACATTCCATTTTTTTGTGGTATATTATATATAAATAATCTCTCCTCTCTCCTTCACTTGTCTCCATGTCCAGGGCTCCCCACCTCCACACAATTGTGATCCACTTCTCTCCAAAATCATATCTCTGCACCTCCTACCTTACACAATGTGGCCTCTTCTCTCCCTCGAGTCGTGCAACTTTTCCGCGAGCTTTCAGATCGAGTGCTAGGGTATTCAGAATGACCTGATTTTACCTAGCTGTGCAGGGGGTGAGGCAAGCCTAGGCTCCTCCTCCTCCTCCTCCATGTTAGCTCATTCCTTCCTATCACTAATGGTGACAACTTTTAATCAGCTCCATTTCTAGTTATCAAATCTCTGTAATAACTTTGTTTTCCTTTATAAAAAATAATACTTCTAATCTAATACTTGAGATAATCCTCACATTCATCCTGTTTTTCTTTCTTTTCATGGCTACAGTGATCATTCGAATTTAGAGCCTATCATCTCAATGAATATAAATTTTTAAATCCTGTATGATTATCTTCTCAGCATTCATATTTTCAAGTTTCCAGATATCTGTTTTCTAAAACACTATTTTAATTGTGTCATTCTTTTCTTAAGAGAAAAGATTGTACTTATTTATTGTGAGACTCTGAGGCTCCTTCCACAGTTTGGCTATTGTGGACATTGCTGCTATAAACATCGGGGTGCAGGGATCCCGGCGTTTCACTGCATCTGTATCTTTGGGGTAAATCTCCAGTAGTGCAATTGCTGGGTCAGAGGTCAGTTCTATTTTTATCTCTTTGAGGAACCTCCACACAGCTTTCCAGAGTGGCTGCACCAGTTCACGTTCCCATCAACAGTGCAGAGGGTTCCCCTTTCTCCACATCCTCTCCAGCATTTGTTGTCTCCAGTCTTGTTAGTTATCCCCATTCTCACTGGTGGGATCTCATTGTGGTTTTGATTTGTATTTCCCTGATGGCAAGTGATGCAGAGCATTTTCTCATGTGCGTGTTGGCCATGTCTATGTCTTCCTCTGTGAGATTTCTGTTCATGTCTTTTGCCCATTTCATGATTGAATTGCTTGTTTCTTTGCTGTTGAGTTTAATAAGTTCTTTATAGATCCTGGATACCAGCCCTTGATCTGATGTGTCATTTGCAAATATCTTCTCCCATCCTGTAGGTTGTCTTTGAGTTTTGTTGACTGTTTCTTTTGCTGTGCAGAAGCTTCTTATCTTGATGAAGTCCCAATAGTTCATTTTTGCTTTTGTTTTCCTGCCTTCATGGATGTATCTTGCAAGAAATTGCTGTGGCCAAGTTCAAAAAGGGTGTTGCCTGTGTTCTCCTCCAGGATTTTGATGGAATCTTGTCTCACATTTAGATCTTTCATCCATTTTGAGTTTATCTTATCTTATCTGTATGGTGTAAGAGAATGGTCCAGTTTGATTCTTCTGCATGTGGATGTCCAATTTTCCCAGCACCATTGATTGAAGAGGTTGTCTTTTCTCCAGGGGATAGTCTTTCCTGCTCTGTCAAACATTAGTTGACCATAGAGTTGAAGGTGCGTTTCTGGATTCTCTCTTCTCTTCCATTGATTTCTGTGTCTGTTTTTGTGCCAGGACCACACTGTCTTGATGACCATAGCTTTGCAGTACAACCTGAAATCTGGCATTGTGATGCCCCCCAGCTATGATTTTCTTTTTCAATATTCCCCTGGCTATTCGGGGTCTTTTCTGATTCCACACAAATCTTAAGATGATTTGTTCCAACTCTCTGAAGAATGTCCATGGTCTTTTGATAGGGATTGCATTAAATGTGTAAATTGCCCTGGCTCACATTGACATTTTCCCCAATATTAATTCTTCCAATCCAGGAGCATGGACTGTTTTTCCATCTCTTTGTGTCTTCCTCAATTTCTTTCAGAAGTGTTCTGTAGTTTTTACTGTATAGATCCTTTACCTCTTTGGTGAGGTTTATTCCTAGGTGTCTTATGCTTTTGGGTGCAATTGTCAATGGGATTGACTCCTTAATTTCTCTTTCTTCAGTCTTTTGTTAGTGTATAGAAATGCCATTGATTTCTGGGCATTGATTTTGTATCCTGCCATGCTACCAAATTGCTGTATGAGTTCTAGCAATCTTGGGGTGGAGGCTTTTGGGTTTTCTATGTAGAGTATCATGTCATCTGCGAAGAGGGAGAGTTTGACTTCCTCTTTGCCAATTTGAATGTCTTTTATTTATTTTGTTGCCTGTTTGCTTAGGCTATGACTTCCAGTACTATGTTGAATAGCAGTGGTGAGAGTGGACATCCCTGTCTTGTTCCTGATCTTAGGGGAAAGGCTCCCAGTGCTTCCCCATTGAGAATGATATTTGCTGTGGGCTTTTCGTAGATGGCTTTTAAGATGTTGAGCAATGTTCCCTCTATTCCTACACTCTGAAGAGTTTTGATCTGGAATGGAGGCTGTATTTGTCAAATGCTTTCTCTGCATCTCTTGAGAGGATCCTATGGTTCTTGTTTTTTCTCTTGCTGATATGATGAATCCCATGGATTGCTTTACGAGTGTTGAACCAGCCTTGTGTCCCGGGGATAAATCCCCCTTGGTCATTGTGAATAATCTTGTTAATGTATTGTTGGATCCTTTTGGCTAGTATCTTGTTGAGAATTTTTGCATCCATGTTCATCACGGATATTGGTCCATAATTCTCCTTTTTTGTGGGGTCTTTGGTTTTAGAATAAAGGTGATGTTGGCCTCATAGAATGAATTTGGAAGTACTCCATCTCTTTCTATCTTTCTGAACAGTTTGAGTAGTATAAGTATGTTTCTTCTTTAAACGTTTGATAGAATTTCCCTGGGAAACCTTCTGGCCCTGGACTTTTGTGTCTTGGGAGTTTTTTGATGACTGCTTCAATTTCCTCCCTGGTTATTGGCCTGTGCGAGTCGGGGTATAAGCTGAGGAAGAGAGAACCTCAAGCCGACTCCATGGAGAGCTGAGCATGGAGCCTGACATGGGGCCTTATCCCATAATACTGAGATCATGACCCTAGCCAAATCAATGCCCAACCTGCAGAGCCACCCAGGCATTGCCATGTCATTCTTTTCTAAGAGATTTTGTAAGTTCTCAATTTATATTTAGCAAATTAGGCTTTCTACTACTCTCCAAACTATAACCTCATGAAATTGATGGGCTGCCTCACTCTGCATCCATTCACCTTGCTCTGTCTAGGGTTAGCACACTGATGTGAATTATCCTCAATTTTCTCTCCTTGAGTCTAGTTCTAAATCCTACCAACATCTAAGATTCAGTTCATATCTCTCCAAGTTATACCATTGTTTGCTATAGTAGCCAATTTTGGCACCATTTCTTCACGTGCTTTTTCAATACAATTATAGTTATCCTCATATATTGTAGTATCTAAGCATATTTTCATTATCTCATGCATATCATTTGACATTCCCAGCTGGATTTTCTGCTGTCTTAAGATGGAATGAATATCTCTGTAAGGCCCTATAGCATTTATTCCAATTAGGGTGCATTATGGATGCTCATTCATTTATTGATTGAATAAATTTGTATCTCCTTATTCTAAAATAATACCAGTAACTTGCAACAAAAGTAGTGAAAGACATTTTGACAAAAGTAGTATCAAACATTTTTCTAAATATTTTTACACAGACTGCATTATTTGTTTTTCAAATCAATTTTACCAACTGAATATTTGTTTTCCACATCTATTAAATCATTCCCTGACATTTAAAATCATTCTGAATGTTGAAGAAGCTCCTTTATGTGTGCCCCATTAATTACAGCTTAGAAATGACATAACATCAGAATGTTGGGAGTTTTTATTCATTTGACTTGTTCTTCCATCTTAGTTTATATCTTTGTGTAACTTTCTTGTATTATTAGTCTTTACAATTTTTTCTTATATTCTTATTTCTTTTAACTTTTTAGTATTGTTTTCATGATTACATTGTTCTTTGTGTCATGGCTTAATATTTATTATTTAAGTAAACACCGTGTGTGTGTGTGTTTATGTGTGTGTGTGTGTGTGTGTGTGTGTTAAGAACTGAAATTGCCAAGTGGTCTTTCATACTTTGATCCAGATTCATGATTTTTCAGAAGTTGGTTTTCCTTTTATTCTCTTTTACTTGTTTCTTTCTTTTTAAATTTTCTTTTCCCTTTTTCTCCTTTCTTTTCTCTCCTTTCCTTTGACCTTTCTTTTTTGCTTTTGCGTGTCCTGGATGATAGTTATTTTTCGGATATTTTCTTTTTTTCTTCCAGTGTTTTTATATTTTCCCTTAAATTATTTCTTCTTCACTCTAATATTCCTAATTATTTCTTGTCTAGATGTACCAAATAAACCAAAGTTTATTTATCCATACATCTACTGAAGGGATCTTGTTATTTTTTGTTTGTTTGATTCAACCTTGCAAACCGTGATTTGCCTTCAACCTATTGTATGCATTGCAACTAGAGGAATTTTTCTTTTTTTAATTTTATTTTTTTTATTAAATTCAATTTGCCAACATGTAGTATAACTCCCAATGCTCATCTCATCATATGCCCTCATTACTAGCCCAACAGTGGAAGGAGCTATGGTGTCCTTCGACAGAGGAAAAGATAAGGAATATTTGGTGTTATATATAATAACATAATATATATGTATATATATGTATATATACATGCAATGGAAAATTACTCAGCCATCAGAAAGGATGAATACCTACTATTTACTTCAACATGGATGGAACTGGAGGGTATTATGAGGAGTGAAATAAGTCAATCAGAGAAAGATAATTTTCATATGGTTTTACTCACATGCAGTTTTTTTTCTCTATGCTAAAAGCCTTCTATGACTACTTGTTACTGGATGACAATGGAGGCTGATGCTTGGAAACACTTTTAGGAGTTGTTTCTGAAATTGGGAATGGTAATTTTTAATATTAGACTTCAGCAAGGGGGTGAGGAATGTGGTTACTATGATCATGCCAATGTCTGACTTATTGAATATGCAGATGAGTAGTTCCTCTCCTTATTTGGAAGTGAAACATCCCTTGTACTAAAATCTCTAATTCATTTCAAAAGTACGTGCATGCACTGTGTGTCTGTTCCTTTACATCTGACAGAAAGCCACATCTTCTCGTGTGGTGCCAGGTCTCAGAGACATGGTGAAGGTTGGAGTAACCCGACTAAGACATATTGGGCACCTGGTCACCAGGGCTACTTTGATCTACGGCCAAGTGGATATTGTTGCCATCAATGACACCTTCATTGACCTCAACCACATGATCTACATGTCCCAGTATGATTCCACCCATAGCAATAGCAATGCCACAGTCAGTCCTGGGAATGAGAAAATTGTTATCAATGGAAAGCCCATCTCCATCTAGGCCACCAACATCAAATGGGGTGGTACTGCTGCTGAATTCACTTCATGACTGTGGAGAAGGCTGGGGCTAGTGTGAAGCATGGCACCAAGAGAGTCATCATCTATACCCATCATTCTTCTGATGCCTCCATGTTTGTGAGGAGTGTGAACCATGAGAAGTATGACAATTCCCTCCAGGTTGTCAGAAATACCTCCAATTACTTGGCTCCTCTGGGTAAGGTCTTTCATGACCACTTTAGCAACATGAAGGGACTAATGATGACAGTCCATGTCATCATTGTTACCCAGAAACCATAACTGGCCCTCCTGGGAGGACATGGTGTGGTAGCTGAGGAGCTGCCCAAAACATCATCCCTGCTTCTACTGGCACTGTCAAAGCTGTGGGCAGGGTCATCCCTAGCCAAATGGGAAGTTCGCTGGCATGGTCTTTCATGTCCCCACGCTCAATGGGTCAGTGATGCATCTATCTTGCTGCCTGGAGAAAACTGCCAAAAATTATGACATCAAGAAAGTGGTGAAGTAGGCAACATAGAGCACCCTCAAGGACATCCTAGGCCACACTGAGAACCAGGTTGTCTCCTGTGACTTTAACAGTGACACCCACTCTTCTATTTCTGATGCTGGGGCTGGCACTGCCCTCAATGGTGACTTTACCAAGCTCATTTCCTGGTGCCATAATGAATTGGTTACAGGAATAGGATATTGGACATTATGGCCCACGTGGCCTCCAAAGAGTAAGAACCCCCTGGACCACCAGCCCCACTGACAGCATAAGAATAAGTGAGAGGCCCTCAGCTGCTGGAGAGTCCTTGCTCCAACTCATCCCCCAACACACTGAGAATCTACTGACCTCTACATGGTTTCTATCCAGACCCTTTGAAGACAGAGTGGGGACCAGGGAGCCCTATCTTGTCTTGTACCATCAATAAAGTATGCTGTATTCTGACAGAAACACATGTGTGCAAGTACAGATACTGCTCTCAAATATTATATAAAGATTTAATTCAAGTTCTAAAATGGGATTCTATACACACAAACACAAATATGTGTGTCTATGGATTCATATATGTCATATGCATATACTTAACTACAAATATGTATAGAGTGCCTGTGTGGCTCAGGTGGATAAGTGTCTGCCTTTGGTTCAGCTTATTGTCCTGGGGTTCTGGGATCAAGCCCTGCATTGGGCTCCTTGGTGAGTGGGGAGTCTGCTTCTCCCTCTCTCTCTCTCTGCCCATCTCCCCAGTCTCAAGTAAATAAATGAAATCCTAAATAAATAGATACTTATAATATTTCTATACATAGAAGATGCATATACGTATGTGTGTGTATAGCTAGCTATGCCTATATCTAAGATCCTTTGGAGAATTGTTATGATGTTTTAGTGATTTTTCTTTTTTCTCTTCCTTTATTAAATAATAGAGTTATAAAACATTGGTCCTTTTTTGAAATTTGTCCAAGTAAATTGTTGTTGGTTTCATCCTATTTTTCAATATTAAAGACTGTAGATGTGGAATGCCAGTGAAACCACAGGAGACATAAATACTTTGTGGATCCATATCTTCTGGAAAACGGAACCTAACAAGGCACATAGCAGTGAGAATGATACCTTAGGAATCTGGAGAGAAAGAGATGGTACTAAAAATGGTTTATTTTTATTATTGCCAGAGCCAACTGCTTATTCATCCATTCAGTCATTTATTTGTTTGCTAAAGCCATAGCCCATTAGATTGTGGACTCTGGTAACATGGTTAATGATATAACCTTGTGCCTCATTCATATTGTATATTCCTCTCAACTCGGAATACTCGCCCCTCATTAAAAATGCTACAAATCAATAGCTATGTAATCAGTGGATTCCTTAAGAAAATATTATTAATGCTTATTTATAAACTGCTTAGTACTTTAAAACAAGGAAATGTATTTTTGAAATATTAGTGTGAGTGTGAAATATGAGCAGAAATACTTTTTGAAAGCCTCTAATACCATGAGCTCCAACATATATACTTTTCTCACCAAAATTACATTTGCAGTAAAAATTCATGATTTCATAACACTGTAAAATAATATTTCAATTTAAACATTTAATATTTGTTTTGGAAAGATTTATAGGGATTTTCACATCTTACTGACAATGTGAATGTTAGAATCAATTTCCTCAGGGAAGTTTTTGTCAATCAAGAAGATCAACTTTTAGCATGCTTTTTTGGCAGTCTAGTAGGTGCCAGGTATTTATTAAGACCCAGGCTCTGCTTTTAAAACCTTTCCAACATCATCAGTGCATGTCAAAATCACCTGGGCCATGGCTTTAAACCACATGCTATTCTATTTTGCCCATCATGAAAGGGCTGGCAGTCCACAAATCACCTGAGGGCAGGATCACACTCTGAAGTGACTTCAGCAAATGATTTGTATAAGTTAATGTGCACCTCCTATAGCTGTCCTGTCATCAAAACACTGGGTCAAATCAAATAAGTCCATCAAGGTGCTATAAAATATGCATGCAAAGAGAATGGATGTGATGTTGTGGAGAATAATAAAACAGTCCATAAAAGCTAAAAAAAAAAAAAAAAAAGAAGAAGATCAACTTTCCTTTACCTTCTTATTTTCCCCCTTCTCTATCCTATCTTCCTGTATCACTATCATATATACCACACATATAGTATATATTCATTTAGTTGACACTTGCATATTCTTTTCCACATTCCTGATTTTTTCTTTTGCACTTCTGCTTCCTTGGTATAGCCCTGGAAAATCAAGCTTGTATTATTTTGTTTCTTTACAAATTGCTCCATTAAAGAATTTATAATCCAATAAATTATTTAACTTTCACTTTGTGGTTTTATTGTGTTATATCTCTTTGGAAAAAATGTAACTTATTCCATTAACGTAAAATGATAAGAAACAGGTGAGTGCTCAGACAGTCTTGTCTATGAGCAACCAGAAAAGTCTCCACTTAGAGACTATGGATGGTGAGCTCTTCACTTTAACATCTATATCAGCCATGCAGGAAATTAAGATGAAAAACCAAGTCCACTTACTGTGTAGTAAGACTCCTAACTATTGTCCCAAGACAAACAATTTGGTTTAGCGATTCATTGCTGCTGAGGGGCTCACTGACTACAGGAACCAGACTTGGATGCGTTTTAACCATTACCTGCAAGAGTCATTCTCCTGAGTAAGAGTGAGGGAGAAACTCTGTGAGGGAGTGAGTGAGACCTGCTGTGAAAGGGGCAATGGAAGGATAAAGACAGTATGGAGATTTTCTGATGAGGAAAGTCATATAAGTCATAAGTCATCATTTCCAAGATACTCTCTGAAGGCTACATCTCATTGCATCCCAGAGTCTAAGTGTGTCATTTTTCTTCATGTCAGTAGAAAAGACTGTTTTTTTAACAATGGAAATTATCCAATTATAAAAATGAATTTTATCAGGATAGCTTATTTTGCCTTTATAGTCTACAGTTTCCCTTTTAACATGATTGGTAAAATAGGGAAATCTTGAGCAAAAGACTTTCTTTCCTTAGTATTAAGGAGAAATTTTAGAGATATTAGTTAAAATACACATTTTTACTTAGTGCATATAAAATAAAATTTATATTTGTCTGTGGCTTCAAGTAAGCTTCTTATAGTACAGCAATATGGATTTTTTGTATGAATATATAAGCTTCCTTGCTTTGATATGAGAAACAATAAAGGTTATTGACATCTAAAATTTAGTTACCAACAATGTAAGAGGGTTCCCTTTTCTCCACATCCTCTCCAAAATTTGTGGTTTCCTGTCTTGTTAATTTTCCCCATTCTCACTGGTGTGAGGTGGTATCTCATTGTAGTTTTGATTTGTATTTCCCTGATGGCCAGTGATGTGGAGCATTTTCACATGTGCGTGTTGGCCATGTCTATGTCTTCCTCTGTGAGATTTCTTTTCATGTCTTTGCCCATTTCATGATTGGATTGTTTGTTTCTTTGCTGTTGAGTTGAATAGGTTCTTTATAGAACTTGGATACTAGCCCTTTATCTGATACGTCATTTGCAAATATCTTCTCCCATTCTGTAGGTTGTCTTTGAGTTTTGTTGACTGTAACCTTTGCTGTGCAAAAGCTTCTTATCTTTATGAGGTCCCAATAGTTCATTCTTGCTTTTGTTTCTTTTGCCCTCATGAATATATCTTGCAAGAAGTTACTGTGGCCGAGTTCAAAAAGGGTGTTGCCTGTGTTCTCCTCTAGGATTTTGATGGAATCTTATCTCACACTTAGATCTTTCATCCATTTTGAGTTTATCTTTGTGTATGGTGCAAGAGAGTGGTCTAGTTTCATTCTTCTGCATGTGGATGTCCAATTTTCCCAGCACCATTTATTGAAGAGACTGTCTTTCTTCCAGTGGATAGTCTTTCCTCCTTTATTGAATATTTGTTGGCCATAAAGTTCAGGGTCCACTTCTGGATTCTCTATTCTGTTCCATTGATCTATGTGTCTGTTTTTGTGCCAGGACCACACTGTCTTGATGACCACAGCTTTGTAGTACAACCTGAAATCTGACATTGTGATGCCCCCAGATATAGTTTTCTTTTTTAAAATTCCCCTGGCTTTTCGGGGTCTTTTCTGATTCCACATGAATCTTAAAATAATTTGTTCTAACTCTCTGAAGAAAGTCCATGGCATTTTGATAAGGATTGCATTAAACGTGTAAATTCATTCATTTGGGGAACATAAATAATAGTGAAAGGGAATAGAAGGAAAGGGAGAATAAATGGGTAAGAAATATCGGAAAGGGAGACAGAACATGAAGACTACTAACTCTGGGAAACGAACTAGGGGTGGTGGAAAGGGAGGAGGGTGGGGGTGACTGGGTGACGGGCACTGAGGGGGGCACTTGATGGGATGAGCACTGAGTGTTATTCTGTATGTTGGCAAATTGAACACCAATAAAAAATAAATTTATTATAAAAAAAGTAAAATTTAGTTACACAGGTGAAGACTGGTCATTTTATATATAAGTGTAAATAGATAAGACCTGACTTTCAGCTAATAAGAAAAAGAGACATTAATGATATAGAAGAATGTTTAAGTGAAAGAACGAAATGAAGGGTTTCAAGAATTTATGTAGTAAAATCCAAGGATTTCCATTCTGCTCTGTTTCAGGGGTATGTATACATTTTTGCATAATGACATTCATTTATATGAAGAAAAGACCATTCTGTGGACCATGTTCTTGAAGGCTTGTTTCACCTGCTGGTTTCTTAAGGTATATATGAAAGGATTGAGAAGAGGAGTCACTGAGGTAATGATCACAGCTACGCCTTTGTTTAAACTCACCCTTTCCTTTGCAGAAGGCTTGATGTACATGAAGATGCAGCTGCCATAAGAGAGGGAGACCACTATCATGTGGGAGGAACACGTGGAAAAGGCTTTTTTCCTTTGACTCGTGGAAGGAATTCTCAGAATTGTGCGGATGATGTGTGTGTAGGAGAGCATAACTAGGGTTAAGGTGACCATAAGCGTTACCACCGCTAAAACAAATGCCATGAGTTCTAGAAAGTGAGTGTTTGTGCAAGAAAGCTGTAGAATTGGTGAAGAGTCACAGACAAAATGATCGATTATATTGGAGGCACAGAAATCCAACTTCAGCACCAGAATTACAGGTGGAAAGATGACCAGGAATCCTGCAAGCCATGAGCTAAAGACAAGGAGGATGCAGACTCTGGTGCTCATGATGGTCATGTAATGCAGAGGTTTGCAGATGGCCACGTAGCGGTCATAGGACATGGCGGTCAGGAGGTAAAACTCTGTCACCCCCAATAAGATGACGAAAAATACCTGAGCCAGACAGTCATTGTAGGAAATGGTTCTGTCTCCCGTCACAACAGTGACAAGGAATCTGGGAATTGCGGCAGACGTGAATGACATTTCTAGGAATGAGAAGTTTCGAAGGAAGAAATACATTGGAGTCTTCAGGTGGGGATCCGTAAGGGTGAGGAAGATAATGACCAGGTTCCCAGTCACACTGCACATGTAGGTGACCAGGAGAAATATGAAAAGTACAACCTGCCACTTTGGGTCATCGGTCAACCCGAGAAGAATAAACTCTGTTACCTTTGTGTGATTTCTCATGATTTTCCTTCTCTCTGCTGCTATTCTCTGTTTTAGCTGAAAATAGATGCAAAAAATGAGACAGAAAAGAAACTGGCACACACACAAGCGTGCACACACACATTTCAAAAACCATTGCTGTCTTTTGCATTAAGGGAAAATGGTTTTGTACTAAAAAGAGACAAAATACTTCTAAATTTATTTATGGTATCATATGTTGGTTCATTGTTTCTATATTTCTTTAGTTTTATTTTCACATATCTCTTTATAAATCTATCTTCTGAATATTTCAGGATATTCCTGAAAGCATGAAAAAGGAGATTAAAACCTCTGAGACCCAAACCTCCTTTAATAAAACCATGAGCTTGCTCCCAGCATCCCATCATACTCTTTGAAGGTACTTTTTGTTGTTGCTTTCCTCTTCAGATTTTTATTTATTTTTCTCCTTTGGCTAAAAATTTCTTTCTATTTCCCTATTCAAACTTCTGCAATCTACAGAGACCACTCACTTGCGCACCCGGTAAAGTGTCCCTGATAACAGTATACGGACACAGTTAATCTAATTCCATGGCTCTGCCCTAAGACGTTCTAGTGTTCATGACTAAGCTGTTCTAATAGTCTCTTCTAAGATGTTAATATGTTTTTCTTATGTATTTTTTTACTTATCTCTTTACCTATCATGACACTCTCCTATATAAAGCAGTATTTTTATTTGAAGTCCTAATTTTGTTTTTGTAAACTCTTAATGTTCTCAAATAACTCAGGTACTTCTTTGCACATTGTCCTTTCTTTCTTGAGGGATGATAAAAGGGAATAGTTCAACATTCAGGCTACGTTTTGGGAGGCCAAAGGTACTATTATTTTTTATTTTCTGTTTGGCTCTACCAAACCCTGAGTGTTGTTCCGGATTTGTTTGTTTTTCCTGTTCAATGTTATTACTTTCCATAAAAGCTTTAGATGTGCTCTCATCTAAGACCATTTTCCCTTTTTTTTTAAATAATAAATTTATTTTTTATTGGTGTTCAATTTGCCAACATACAGAATAACACCCAGTGCTCATCCCGTCAAGTGCCCCCCTCAGTGCCCGTCACCCATTCATCCCCACCCCCTGCCCTCTTCCCCTTCCACCACCCCTAGTTCGTTTCCCAGAGTTAGGAGTCTTTATGTTCTGTCTCCTTTTCTGATACTTCCTACCCATTTCTTCTCCCTTCCCTTCTATTCCCTTTCACTATTATTTATATTCCCCAAATGAATGAGAACATATAATGTTTGTCCTTCTCCCATTGACTCATTTCACTCATTTTAAACATACTTTATCCAGAAAGCCTGGACAGGCTGAAATGTCTCCGTTGTTTTCTCTATCCTTCAGCAGTTTCACAGCTTTCATAAGGAATGATATTTTCTGAGGATTAGCCAATTAATTTAAGATGTTAATGAACTTACTAAAATATTTTACCTGCCTCAGTGCCACATGGAATGATTCTTACTTTCCATCATCTGTGTCTACCTGTTTGTGGCTATCAGATAAGGATCTTTTTGGCTTCTGCCTTCACATGATGGAAGCTAACCTTTACTAAGTATAAAGTCACACCGTGTCAAACGAAAGCATAAAGAATATCTGTTCAGTGTTAAAATATATGAATTAAATTGTTAGGAATCTTGCACAAAAATAATACAGTTTGTGTCCTGAAATTGATATTTACATGATTATTAAAAGGTATCTAAGCATATCTAGATGAACACAAAACATCATGAATATGTGGTTCTATCAATCACAAAATATCTGTGTTCTACAAAACAAAGATGTCAAAAATATTGAAGTAGTTTAATTTTTTTCATTTATATATTCCATATAAATTGTGTGGTTCAATTTTATTCATATATAGCATTGTGCATAATTGAGAATATTTATATAAAGCATAAACATATAGTATAAAAGCAAAAATATATTGCTCTAAGAAACTGTTAAGGACATACTTACTTTTATGTTAAATATGCCTGGTTTTGTCAATGCTGTTTCCTTGATTTATTTAAACATAAATGCTTGGGATTTTTCAAAAGCCTTTGTAATCTGTTTCTCCTCTGTCATTTTATGTTTCTAACCAAATACCCAAAATATTGGTCATAAAAAATAATTCCAAGAGCTCCTCTATTGTGCTTATAAAAGGGGTATTAGCCCATTACTGTCCATCAGCCCAAATTTCTCTAAGGATCTGAGGTCTAGCAGGCCCTAACTATTGTCATTTTAAAAAGTATTATATTGATATTTTAAATGAAATAAGCTATAGTTGAAACAAGGCTAACATATTGTCTTTCCAAGCTTAGTGGACAGAATGATGTGATCTTAGTGCTGTTATTCAGGCTAGGCCTAATTTTATCTGCTCCATTCACAATGGACTCAGGGGGATTAGATGAATGAATAAACAGTAGGTACTATGGTTACTGGCGTTCTCAGGACACGGGCATTAAACTACAGCCCAAAGTAGTACACAATTTAGAATAGAATACTTAGGTGAGAGTGGCCCGAAATTAGAACAGAAAAATATATAGAATCAGTTAAACTTTTTCCTTTGGGATTTTACTTATTCATTCATGAGAGACACTGAGAGAGGCAGAGACACAGGCAGAGGGTGAAGCAGGCTCCCTGCGGGGACCCGATGTGGGACTCGATCCAGGACCCAGGGTCATGACCTGGGCTGAAGGCAGATGCTCAACTACTGGCCACCCAAGTTCTCCTAGAATCATTTACACTTTTCTAATATTTTGTAAATTCACAAGAAGAAACTTAGTAATGGGGTAATAGAGGTTAGCAATTTCTGAAGGGCAACAGACCAAGTTGTGGTCAGTGGGTGTTTCTCCAATCTTAGGGAAAATATTAAGAATTCACCGTGATGATATAGACTGAGGCTGAGGTCTCCATCATTCTACACCATAAGAGATGTGAGGCTTGTCTTTATGGTTTCACATTTTTCTACTGAATGATGATATAGTAATCTTGATCATGATTAGAATTATTACCATTTCTCATAAAATAATTACTTTAATTTTAAATTATATTTTTCAATAAGTACACTTTTTTATATTTTTAAAAAAGATTTTATTTATTTATTCATGAGAGACACAATGAGAGGCAGAGACACTTGCAGAGGGAGAAGCAGGCTCCCTATGGGTGGCTCCCCCAGGTCCCCAAGTACCTTGCGATTATGACCTGAGCTGAAAGCAGATGCTCAAACACCCAGGTGCCCCACAATAACTACTTTTTAGGTGCTTATTATGTGTTGGGCTCAAACTTAGGTTCTGAGAATACAGAGATGATAAATCAACTTTTTGCATGATTTTCACTTACAGAAAAATGTGAGATTTATTTTTGAAATTGCAGATTCTGTATTTCATGTCCTACTGAAGCAATATCCCACCCTCCCACCTGTGTCATCTTATTTCTCATTGCATTGATCTGAAATCATGAAACAAATCATATCTGTTTCATATAATTATTTGAGACTTATATTTAGTTGCTATTTAATCAAGGAATTACATAAGATATATAAATAGATTAAGTTAAATGAAATATGGGATTATTTAATGACCTTACAATGATAGATCCTATCTGAACAAAGATTTCAAGATATTTTTACTGTTTCTTTGGGTGACATGAAGTTACTCAAGGTACATGACTACATAATGCAGAGTGCACTGAGGGATATTTTTAAGGCAGAGCAGCTATTTTGAACTAACAGTGTATTAGTCTATTAATGATAAAAGTCAATAATTTGAATAATGTGCCATAAACATACTCATATTTCATTACAAACATAGTTGCAATTCTATTTTAATGATGTTTGGATGTAGGCCAAAATAACATATTATTATATGTTAAACTAATACATTATGTGAACCTGTTATTTAACAAATATGCATGAAAAATTGTTTTAATGTATACGACATCATTCTAATTTGATTATGTAGGGGAGGAAAGAAAATTTCCCCCCTTTTTTTTTTAATGATAGGCACGCAGTGAGAGAGAGAGAGAGAGAGGCAGAGACACAGGCAGAGGGAGAAGCAGGCTCCATGCACCAGGAGCCCGACGTGGGATTCGATCCTGGGTCTCCAGGATCACGCCCTGGGCCAAAAGCAGGCGCCAAACCGCTGTGCCACCCAGGGATCCCTATTCTTCAGGGTTCTTGACTGAAATCATCGTCTATAATAAAAGATAGATTAACAAGAGAAAAAGAAAACAAGTTTTTTGGGATTTGTTGTTGGTTTTTAGAAAGTGCATGTGCATGTATGCGGGGATCAGAAGGGAGGGTCAGAGAGACAGGGAGAGAGAGAGAGACAACAAGCAGGCTCCATGCCCAACATGCAGTTACAGCCCCACATATAACTAGATCTTGAGACCCTGAGATCATGACCTGAGGTGAAATCAAGGGTGGGATGCTTAACAAATTGAACCACAGTAGGCTTCCCAAACTCTGTAGCCTAGAAATATCAGAAAGAAGAAAACATTAGGTACATCATGAATGCATAAAATATATGTAGACACCTCTATTCTATCATTTGCTATTGTTAAAGATACACAAATATACTGTAAAAAGTTAAATTTTTTTCCTTTGCTCATTTGTTTTCTCCACAGGAGTGAAATCATTTGGTATTTGTCTTTCTCTGACTGAGTTAGAATGGAGATGGGTAGAGAATGGATTAAATAAGTGATTAAATAGGAGATTAAGGAGTGTATTTGTTGTGATGAGCACTGGGTGAGGTATGGAAGTGTTGAACACTATATTGTACACCTGGAACTAATATTACACTGCATATTAACCCGGAATTTATATGATAACATTTTTAAAATGTTAAAATTTATCAAAACTTACACAAACACTTGCAGACTATAGTGGCACCACTTAAAATGGAGGGGAATGTAAGCAGATGCAATGATTCAGTATTAAATCCCAACTGTGTAACATTAACTGTGGATCATACTCTATATCACTGTATGTCATACTGTGCACTGATAACGTTTCTTGCCACCTCTTGTTGCTATTGTGTTGAGCTCGAGTTTTATCAGCTTAAAAGGCCATGTGACCCTATTATCTCAGTGGGAGCCATTCAACTATCCTGGAAATTGCTTATCACCCAAAAAAGTGAAATCTCGCAGTTCTTGAGTAGTTCTCATCGTTTTTGGTGCAGTACCATAAACCCCGAATAAATATGTGCATGGAATGCACATTAAGCGCTGCTGGTGATGTTGGGAATGCTCCTAAGAAGCTGAGAGAAGTCACGACATTATAAGAAAAACTTGGATTGTTTGATGTCTACTATAGATTGAGTCTGCATTAAAAGAATGTTTCCGAATATCTGTATAAATATTTTTTCTTTGAAGTGAAGTTATGTAACATAATCAGAGACAGGTTTTTAAAGATTATTTATTTAATTATTTATTTAATAGAGACGGCACACATGAGTGGGGTGAGGAGCAGAGGGGGAAGGAGAGGAAGAGGGAAAGACCCTAAGCAGACCCCATGCCAAGTGCAGAGCCCAATGCGGGGCTCAATATTATGACCCCAAGGCCGTGACCTGAGCAGAAAACAAAAGTCGGCTGCTTGACTGATGGAGCCATCCATGTGCCCCCAGAGACAGGTTTCAAATTTAATTATTAACTATTTATTAATTTTATCTTTTAGTTACACTATTTTTTATCTTTCATTTTCTATGACACGACTATAACGGATTCAAAAGTAATAAAAAATTCTACCTGTTTTTCCTGAAAATATCTGAAGTCAGACTCCCATGAAGACATATAATAAGCTTTTCCCAAAGCACAAATTTTGATTAAGTTCTTCAGCTATATAGTAGGACACGACCTCATCTGCTCATTTGGTTTCAGAAACATCGATACTATGCTTTCACCTCTGTATGGGATTTAGTTTGGGGAAGAGAGCCTTCAAACTTGCATAGCTAGTGTAGTAGTAAAAAAATGGGAAAAAGGATGAATGTTTGAGTGATTTTTAAGTAATAAAAAATTTTTAATTGATGAAATTTAAAATAAGTAAGGGAGAAAGTTTAAATATCACCAATTCAGGTCTTCTTTAGAAAACAGAATCTAGGGATGCCTGGGTGGCTCAGTGGTTTGGAGTCTGCCTTCTGCCCAGGACATGATCCTGGAGACGTGGGATCGAGTCCGACGATGGGTTCCCTGCATGGAGCTGCTTCTGCCTCTGCCTGTGTCTCTGCCTCTCTCTGTGTGTCTCTCATGAATAAATAAATAAAATCCTAAAAAAAGAAAACAGAATCTATCTTTCCAGCTCTGAAAAACTTAACTCTTAGAAATAAATAGTGTGTAAACTATTAACACCACTGTAGTTAATACAAATTGTATATACAGATCAAGTTAAACCCTAGGAGTATACTAAATGACCAAATTGACTTAATCTTCTGCAAATCTCTTAGTGCAAGATCCTTAGCTTTTATGGAAAGTTACTACCACATGTCAGTATATTAAATCTTCCCTTGCACATAGCATAAACATATTATTCTGCCCATGATAATAAGCCCTACACATGAAGTTATCTTTAGAATTTAATGCTAAGAAAACTTTGCTTTTCTTGATGTGTTGGTATAACATTTTTTCTCCAAGAATACAAAAAAAAATAAAATAATGCAAAGACTACTTTCCTGTTCAACCTTGATTGTCATACCTTCAAGGAGCGTATTTGAAACTAAACCATAGAAAAGATTCTAAGTAACCTATATAAAGTTTATACTTTCATTAGTTTTGTAAAATATTGTCATTTTTATTTTGCTGATTATAAACATGAATAGTTGTTTATTGGTTAAAACGGTTCTTTGAAGCCACAATTCCTGGATTAGAATTTTGGCTCCTCTGCTTTATATTAAATTGCTCCATTTTATCAACTCTACAATGATACAAATGGTACATAAGCGGTAGAGGTCAGTTGGTAAAATTGATTTGAGAAACAAATAATGCAGTCTGTGTAAAAATATTTAGAGAAATGTTTGACACAAATTGAGTTTTCAATACTTTTGATAAATTATTTTTCACTACTTTTGTTGCAAGTTACTCCATATTATTTTAGAATAAGGAGATACAAATTCATTCAATCAATAAACAATGAATGAGCATCCATAATGTACATTAATTGCAGAAAATGCTAGAGGGCCTTATAGAGAAATTCATTCCATCTTAAAACAACAGAAAATCCAGCTGGGAATGTCAAATGATATGCATGAGATAATCAAATTATAATTAGATACTACAGTATATGGGGATAACCATAATTATATTGAAAAAGCATGTGAAGAAATAGTGCCAAAATTGGCTACTATAGCAACAATTGTATAACTTGGAGAGATATGAACTAAATCTTAGATGTTGGTAGGATTTAGAACTAGACTCAAGGAGAGAAAATTGAGGATAATTCACATCAGTGTGCTAACCCTAGACAGAGCAAGATGAATGCATGCAAAGTGAGGCAGCCCATAAATTTCATGAGGTTATAGTTTGGAGAGTAGTAGAAAACCTAATTTGCTAAGTATAAATTGAGAACTTACAAAATCTCTTAGAAAAGAATGACATGGCAATGCCTGGGTGGCTCAGCAGGTTGGGCATTCAACTCTTGATTTTGGCTAAGGTCATGATCTCAGTATTATGGGATAAGGCCCCATGTCAGGCTCCATGCTCAGCTCTCTATGGAGTCTGCTTGAGGTTCTCTCTTCCTCACCCTGCACCCCCACTCACACTGTCTCTCAAAATATATAAGTACAATCGTTTTTCTTAAGAAAAGAATGACACGATTAAAATAGTGTTTTAGAAAACAGAAATCTGGAAACTTGAAAATATGAACGCTGAGAAGATAATCATATAGGATTTAAAAATTGATACTCATTGAGATGAGAGGCTTTAAATTTGATCACTGTAGCCATGAAAAGAAAGAAAAACAGGATGAATGTGAGGATTATTTCAAGTACTAGATTAAAAATATTATCTTATATAAAGGAAAACAAGGTTATTAGAGAAATTTGATAACTAGAAATGGCGCTCATTAAAAGTTGTCACCATTAGTGATAGGAGGGAATGAGCTATGATGAAGGAGTAGGAGGAGGAGTCTAGGCTTGCCTTATCCCCTGCACAGCTATGAAAATATCAGGTCATTCTGAATACCCTAGCACTCGATCTAATAGCTCATTGAACAAGTTGCACAACTCAAGGAAGAGAAGAGGCCACATTGTGTAAGGTAGGAGGTGCAGAGATATGATTTTGGGGAGAAGTGGATCACAATCGTATGGAGGTAGAGAGCCCTGGTCATGGAGATAAGTGAAGAAGAGAGAGAGAGAGAGAGAGAGAGAGAGATTGGGAGACAGAGATGGAGAGGGAGATTGGTTGAGATTATGAGATTGCATAAGCATAAACAGAACACTTCCCCAAAGCCATTGACTGGGAAAACAGGAGGAGCTGACTTTTGTGAGTTTTGTTACCAGTAGAGCTCAAAGACTGGAGTTTAGAGTTCCATAGTGTGTATAGTATAGAGCCCTGAGGGCACTGCAGTGCTCCTGTAGAGAAGGTGGGCAGATAGCAGGGAGGCAAAGTCATGATCTGAGGATCATCTGGGACATACCAGGAACAACCTTTCCCCCTTTTGGAGTGCACTGAGGGGAGGTGGCATTGCCTACCTGGGGGGACAAAGGAGCTGGCAAGCTCCACTGCCCCTCAGCATAAACTTCAGTAAGCAGGACAACATCAATAATGGCAGCCTAAACTGCTCACACCAAACCCCCTTCCTGGTGCTTTGCAGGTGTTGCTTTTCCCACACAAGTCTGCCTGAGAACCAGTTCAGTGGCCCCCTCACCCAGAAGACCGGCACAAACTCCCATATACACCATGTCTACTGACCATCGAGTACTATAAAGCTTCAGTTCTAGTGGAAATAGCATGAGGTCTCTCTTAACAAGCAGGCTAGAGCATATCTAGTTAAAATTCACCGCACTCTTGCCAAGGTCCAAACACTCCTCATTGCGGGCAAGGACACACTCTGCATAAGACTGATCTGAGGGAGAGAGCAGCCAAAACACAGTAGCAATGTGCATGTAGCATACACCAGAAACATTTCCGAAAGCACCAGGTCCCAGACATCATATGATGACCTCATCTTCAGAAAGCCATTGCTCTCAGGAGTAGGAAACATAGCAGGTTTTCCTAACACAGAAAAGAATACAGAGACCTAGACAAAATGCCAATATGGAGGAATTCATCCCAGAAGAAAGAACAAGAAAAGGTCACAGAGTTTAAAACAGATACAAGAATAGGCCTCATCCAGAATTTAAAGCTACAATCATAAGGATACTACCTGGGCACAAGAAAAGCTTAGAAGATACCTGGGAATCCCTTACCATAGAGTTAAAACCAAATTAGACTGAAATGAAAAATGCAATAACTGGCATTCAACACCAACTGGATGTAATGATAACAAGTATGGAGAATCAGAAGAATGAATAAGTGAAATAGAAGATTAAATTATGGAAAATAATGAAGCTGCATGAAAGGGGGAAAGAAAAATCTAGGATCACAAAAGTAGACTTAGGGAAGTCAGTGACTCCATAAAACATAACTTTGGTATCATAGACTGTAAGAGAAGAGAGGTAAAAGGGGGCAGAAGGCTTACTGGAGAAAATTATAGCTGGAAAATTCCCTAATCTGTGGAAAGAACTACATCCAAGTCCAACAAAAGCAGGCCAACACCAAGAATTATCATAGTAAAATTTGCAAAATACAGAGATAAGGAAAGAATCTTGAAAGAACAAGGGAAAAGGAGTCCCTAACAGACAAGGGAAGACAAAGAAGGTTAGCAGCAGATCTTTCCACAGAAACTTGGCAGGCCAGAAGAAGGTAGCATGAAATATTCCATGTGCTGCATGGGAAAATATGCAGCCAAGAGTACTCTACCCAGTAAGACTGTCATTCAGAATAGAGGGAGACATAAAGATTTCCCCAGACAGACAAAGACTAAAGGAGTTCATGACCACTAAACCAGACCTGAAATATATAAAAAGGAATTCTTTGAGTGAAGGCTCAATTAAGTGTCTACTTTTGGCTCTGATCCTGGTCTCAGGATCCTGGGATCAAGCCTTCCATTGGCTCTCTACTTAGCAGGAAGCCTGCTTCTCCAGCTCCCTCTGCCCTTCCCTCCCTGCTCATGCTCTCTTTCTCACAAATAAATATATAAAATCTTTTTTTAAAAAGAAAGAAGCAAATGATATAGAAACAAAAAGAATCCCTAGTACAACAGATCAATGAAAACAGGAGCTGGTTCTTTGAAACAATAAATAAAATTGATAAACCCCTAGCCAGAGTTATCAAGAATAAAAAGACTCAAATAAATAAAATCACAACAAACAGCTCAGACATGCAAATAATTATAAGAGAATATTATGAAAAATTATATGCAAACAAGTTGGATAATCTGGAAGCAATGGATAAATTCCTAGAAACATAAAACTACCAAAACTGAAAGAGAAAGAAATATGAAACTTGAACAGATCCATAACCAGCAAAGAAATTGAATCAGTGATCAAAACTCTGACAACAAAAAAAAGTCCAAGGACAGATGGCTTCAAAGGGAAATTCTCCCAAACATCTAAAGAAGTCCTCATACCTATTCTTCTTAAACTGTTCCATAAAATAGAAATGGAAGGAAAATGTCCAAACTCATTCTAGGAGGCAAGCATTACTGTGATTCCAAAATAAGACAAAGACTTCACTAAAAAGGAGAATTACTGGCCAATTTCCCTGATGAACATGAATGCAAAAATTCTCAACAAAATACTAGCAAATCAAATCCAATAGTACATTGAAAGAATTATACACCACAATCAAGTGCAATGGGTTGCAATAGTGTTTCAATATTTGCAAATTAATCAGTGTACTACATCATATTAATAAAAGAAAGGATAAAAACCATATGATCCTCTCAATAGATGCAGAAAAACATTTGACAAATACAGCATGATATTGATAAAAACTCTCAACCAAGTAGGGATAGAGGGACATCCTCTATCAACATCCTAAAGGCCATATGTGAAAGGCCCACAGCTAATATCATTTTCAATGGAGAAAAACTGAGAGCTTTGCTTCTACAATTAGGAACAAGACAGGGATGCCCACTCTCATCATTGTTATTTAACATAGCACAGAAAGTGCAACCTCAGCAATCAGACAACAACGCTAGAACTGATACATGAACTCAGCAAAGTCACAGGATACAAATCAATGTACAGAAATCTGTTGAATCTCTATATACCAGTAACAAGCAGTGGAAACAGAAATCTGGGAATTGATCACATTTACAATTGCACCAAAAACCAAGAGACACCTAGGAATAAACTTAACCAAAGAAGTAAAGGATCTATAATATGAAAACTGTAAAACTCTTATGAAAGAAACAAAAGATGACACAAAGAAATGGAAATGCATTCCATCCTCGTGGATTGGAAGAACAAATACTGTTAAAATGTCCATATTACCAGAGCAATCTACACATTTAATGCAATCCTTGTCAAAATACCACCAGTATTTTTCACAGAGCTAGAAAAACAATCCTAAATTTTGTATGGAACAAGAAAAGACCTCGAAAAGCCAAAGTAATGTTGAAGAAAATAAAAGTTGAAGACATCACAATTCCAGATTTCAAGTTTTATTACAAAGCTGTAGTGATGAATATAGCATTTGGTACTGGAACAGCAACAAATACATCAATGGAGCAGAATAGAAAATCCAGACATAGACCCACAACTATGTGGTCAACTAATCTTAGACAAAGTAGGAAAGAATATCTAATGGAAAAAAGACAGTTCTTCAACAAACGGTATTTGGAAAACCAGAAAGCGACATGCAGACATATGAAATCACTTTCTTACATCATACACAAAAATAAATCCAAAATAGATGAAAGACCTAAATGTAAGGCAGGAATCCACCAAAATCCTAGAGGAAAATGCAGGCAGCCATCTCTGACTTCAGTTGCAGCAACTTCTTACTAGTCATGTTTCCAGAGGGAAGGGGAACAAAAGCAAAAATGAACCATTGGGACTTCATCAAAATAAACAATCAATGAAACTAAAAGGCAACCTAGGGAATGAGAAAATATATTTGCAAACGACATCTCTGATAAAGGGTTAGTATCCAAAGTCTGTAGAATTCATCAAACTGAAGACCCAGAAAATAAATATTCCAGTTTAAAATGGGCAGAAGATATGAATAGACATTTTTCCAAAGAAGACATATGATTTCGCTCATGTGGAATTTAAGAAACAAAACAAATGAACATGAGGGACAGAAAAGAGAAAGGCAAATCATAAAACAGACTTAACTATAGAGCACAAACTGAGGATTGCTGTAGGGGAGGTTGGTGGGATGATGGGCTAATGGGTGATGAGCATTAAATTAAGCAGGGCACTTGTGATGAGCACTGGGTGTTGAATGTAACAGAAATCACTAAACTCTACAACTGAAACTAATATTACCCTCTGTGTTAACTAATTAGAATTTAAATAAAAGGTTGAATATATAAAAAATTAAAAATAGAACACAGGCAAAAGAGAACCAATATCTGAATCTCTGCAAAAGCAAAGCAAAATAAGTGAACACAAAAAAATAAACACTGGGAAAAAAAGGAAATGCAGATAGCAGATGTGTGTGCATGCGCACAGGAGCCTGCACATAAGTTTTTGTTGGATAAGAAGCAGGCAGCTAGACCTCTGTGTTTAATAATTGGGATAGTAAGCATCTAAGAGTCACATATTTTCATCTTTTGTACAAGTAGGTGTTTGACTCATCACTAATGTTTCCGTCAATATGATTTGTTGATTTTACTCTGCAATCGAAATTGTTTTCATGATTTTTCTCATCCATCATGCCATCATGTCAATGCTATGGCTTACATTGATAAAAAAAAAAACTCATTACTTTGGGGGTTAGTAATTAATCTTGTGTTTCCTTTTGACTTTAATAACCATTTGTATGCCATTAAGTTAGGGTTGAAGGAGGAGTTGGCATGAATTTGTTTGACATCCTTTGGATGTGCAAATAGTCAATTATATATACAATGTTCATATTAAAGATGACATTTTTCCATAATGGTGGTAAATGAACACATGACGGGAAGAGCTATAAGGTATTCAGGATGAAGTTAACAAATAATTTCAGAAATTAAAATAAAGAGATAAAACAGATATCCAGGTAAAAGAATAAAAAAAATGATGAGTGACAGTAAGGAGTCCTGAAACTCCAAGGTCTATTCAATCATATTGAAGGTGAGTATAAGTTGAAGGAGATGAGGGGGTAGGATCTGAGGCTGGAAATACACATTAGGAAGCCAGATTATAAAAAGCTTATCAGTGAAGCTAGATTGTGAAAAATTTTAGTTTTCTGGGTTCTCTGCTTTTAAGTAGAATTATAATATTCAACTTACACATATGAACAGTTGTTGAGATGACAATTGAGCCGATCCACAGATATACTGACTGTAACAGACAGGGCTATTTTATCATCAGCTTTGTAGTTACGTATCCGTATGACAAGGTTTGGAATATATCTGATCATCTGTCCTGATATCTTCTTAGATTTCACAAAGTAATATGGTGATTCCAGAATCAGGAAAAGTCAAGTGAAACTCTTTTCTGATTAAGGTAATATTAATTCAGAAGATTATTGTATACTGTGTTTTTATTTTAGTGAGATTTAAAAAAAGGTTTTATTTACTTATTCATGAAGGACAGAGAGAGAGAGAGAGAGAGAGGGGCAGAGACCCAGGCAGAGGGAGAAGCAGGCTCCCTGTAGGGATCCCGACGTGGGACTCAATCCTGGACCCCGGGGTCATGTCCTGGGCCGAACGCAGATGCTCAACCACCGAGTCACCCAGGGATCCCAGCCACTCAAGGCGTCTCTCAATGAGATTTTTTAAAAGTCTTTGTGAAAATCATCCGGATTTACAGTGATTTAACAAGTGCACATTTTTAAAATAAATTAATGGAGTATTACAGGTATTTTTACACCAAAATTAGAATAAGTGACTATGGATCTATGAAATCAAACTACATGAAAATTTCTGCCTCCATGCTGACAAAGTTTGCAAACATTTGAATGAAAATCAGAGCAAAATGCAAATTTAAAATGATTAAGAAGACCTTCCAGTCCCTGATGATCTATAGAAATAGCAACAGCCAGAATCCATGAGAGTCATAGTTTTTTTTTTTTTTTCCTAATCCTACAAAACTATTTCAGAGAATTGCAGCATGAAATTTTTCAGAAGTTTGGAGGGAGAAGTCCCTCTGAGGACTGAAAATAAGTCAATTATACTTTCCTAACAAGGGCCAGCACCAGGGTCATCCCACGAGGACTATACCACAAGCAAACACTCCCTCTTATTTCTTCCCTCGTCAATACTCTAAGGACAATTACAAAGTTATTTTGCGTAAGACTTTTTGTTAGAAGGTATAATTTTGCTGAGGAACACAGCATTTACTCCAGCTTCCTGGATATTCATTTAAATGAACAAACAGGTAAACAAAATGCTTACTATACTTGAAGCAGCCTCAGCCCCTCCCTTTCACATAATAGTCTTTACATTTTATATGTTTAGATCACGCATTCTTTCCTAGAAAGAACAGAGCACTTCTGCACATTATGAAACAGGAATCAAGTCCATTTGCACAACCTCCAAACACTGAGATAATGTCTATGGCTGACACCATTGAGTCTGCATGTAATCGAGAAATGTTATGGACCCGCATTCCTTTAACTGCCTTAAACCCCTATAAAAATGCCTGTGCCAGGCAGACACTTTGGGTTTGGCCTTTTGACAAGAGTCTACCCTCCCCCGAGGTGGCTGGTCTCCGGAATAAAGCTCATGTTCTTTTCCAGTCAATGCTCATCTCTTGAGTATTGGCCTTTCATGTGATGAAAAGAACTTGGATTTCTGTAACATTCTTTTGGGTAAGTGGTAGTGACTAGCAAAAGATCTTAATAGAAATGAGAGGGAGAAAGGTAGGGCAGTAACCCAGGGAATTTTCCAGGATGCCTCCTAATACTACTATGACTGATGGCAAATATTCATGAACAAGTAGAGCAGTTCAACACGGCAGGACAACGTGAGCTTAGATCCTTCAACAATGAAGGTTTATGTCATCCCACCCGGTGAATAGCTTCTGGACACTGAGGTTATTGTTGAGACCAAGATACGCATGGAATGGAAATATCAACTATTGCCTTTGACCAGTTGCGTATGTGAGGACTTTATGAGCTACCATTATTTTCTTCCTTTTTATCCATTCTTCTTTCCTTACTATTTTACATAAGGTATATTTATGGCAGTTAGCTTAATAATTTAATTTTTTCAGGATGCCTGGGTGGCTCGGCGGTTGAGCATCTGCCTTTGGCTAGGGGCATGACCTCGGAGTCCGGGGATGAGTCCCACATTGGGTTCCCTGCAGGGAGCCTGCTTCTTCCTCTGCCTGTGTCTCTGCCTCTCACTGTGTCTCTCATTAATAAATAAATAAAATCTTTAAAAAATACTTTAATTTCTTCATGTAAAAATTGAGATTTTTTGAAACAGAACTATTTTTAAATTATCTAAAGTGTGTACAGTGACTGTGACTGTGGGGAAATACATTTTTTAAAGATTTTATTTATCTATTTGAGAAAGCAGGTGCAGAGTGGAGGGAGAGACAAGCACACTGCATGCCGAGCATGGAGCACAGCAAAGGGCTTGTTCCCAAGACCCTGAGATAATGACCTGAGCCAAAATCAAAAGTCAGATGTCCAACTGACTGAGACACTCCGTCATGCCAGAGAAATTGTTTACTTAATGTAGAGCCCCTGAGTAAACAACTTTCAAGCAAGTAAAGTTACTAAGTAAAACTAACTTTAGACCTGGTTGATCATCATTTAACCTTTACTTAAAGAATTAGAGGATGTTCGTTGGACTTTACCCCACACCATTGTCATGTTATTGTACTTATTATTATCATTGACAATATACAGTTAAAGAGTAAATGCAGACAGTTTGGGGTGAGAATTAAACTAACTTTATTTCCCCATAAAATATGTTTCATAACATAATATTTCCTTTCATATGTATTTCTGGTTGCCTATCCAAAACTTTGCTGCAAGGATAAATTGAAATACTTCTTTCCTGCTGAAGAAATTAATATCAGAAAATTTTAGTCTCTCCTAAAGGAGTCACAAAACAAGAAAAGAAAGAAAATGAAAAAACGCATTCAACGCATGTTGAATCCTTTGATTTACTCCCTGAGAAACAAAGATGTCAAAGAGGCTCTAAGAAAACTTCTAGAGATGAAAAATACTATTCTTTGATTATTATTTCTCATCCATCAAAGGTGTTGTGGCTATTTCTTTCATATTCCTTATGACCATTAATGAAAGTTATTCTCCTGAACATCCTAAAAATATTAACAGATGCTTTTTCAAGGTGTCACATGTCCCACATATTACTATTTTTCCTCAGTGGCATTTTTAATCCAAAACAGCCTCGATTTAGAGATGCCATGGATATTAAGGAAACATCCTTCAAACTGAACGCTGCCACTGGTCTAAAATAACATTTTATATTATTGAACTGACCTCTATATCTTGATGGCTTGTTGCTAGACATGATTTTTATCTAACTATAGTGTATAAACAGTGCATATTAAAACAGTTGTTGAATTTTTACTTTCAATCAAGTATTTTATTTTTCATATATTGAGAAGTATAATAAGAAGAAACAAAGAATAAGCAATCTTAATATACATTAACTTGAAAAGTTGTTTATGATATGAGTGCTCTGATGCTCTCCAGTTGCTAGATCCTAGCTAATATGAGGAGCCAAGTGGGAGATAGAGAACTGCAAACATTTTTGAGCAACCATTCCCTCAATTTCCGTCTTCATAATTTTTATCTTTGTTTATTATCCTAAAGAATGTTTTTAAATGTATAGCAGAGAGCTACCTCTCTCATCAAATAGTGTGTGACCCAAAATTTACTCTTTCATGCTTTTGAATATTCATTTATTTGATCAATTTTACTGACTACCTGTGTAATATATTCTGGTCCTGGGATAAGCTAGGGTATAAATAAGGTCATTCTTTAGGGAGCTTACAACTTAGTGTGAGTAACATCCTTGCACAGACAATTATAATCCAGGTATATGTTTGCCAAAAATACACAGAGATGATAAAGTAGGGTACCTGAAGGTGATGGTTGGTAATAAGGGCAAATCTTCAGGGCTGTGTGGAGGATATATTTAAAGAGAAGATTGGAGCCAAGGAAACTGCTGTATCAGTTCATATTATTGATGAGGCTTGAAGTATGACAATGTAAAATTTAAAAGTCTTGATTTCAAAAATTGCACATAAAATACACAGTACTGATTAACTGACTAGTATGAGTAGAGTACAACAAAGGAGGTGTGTTTCACACCTTTGAACTCACATGATGTGCCTGGTGATGGTAAAAAGTAAAAGAGCTCATATCAAACTGGAAGGGAATTTCCTAAACTTGAAAATGAACATTTAAAAGTTCTATAGTTAAGAGAGTATATGTAATGGTGCAAAGTAGAACTTTCCTGCTAAAACAGGAACAAGGCAAGGATTTCTCCCCTCACCTCACCTTTCCAACATCCTTTTGAAAGTCTTAGGTAATGCAAAAGACAAAAAAGCAAATAAAAGTGTTACAGGCTGAATTATGTCTTCTCAAATGTTATTTTGAAGCCCTAATTCCTATTGCCAAATATATGACTATATTTGGAGATAGAGCTTTCAAATATATAATTAAAATAAGGCTCTTATGGTGGATTTAATTTAATTGGACTGGTGTCTATAAGAAGAAATTTGGGGAATATAAAAAATAGTGAAAGGGAATAAAGGGAAAGGAAAGAAAATGAGTGGGGAATATCAGACAGCACATGATAGACTCCTAACTCTGGGAAACGAACGAGGGGTGGTGGAAAGGGAGGTGGGCGGGGGGTTGGGGTGACTGGGTGATGGGCACTGAGGGGGGCACTTGATGGGACGAGCACTGGGTGATATGCTATATGTTGGCAAATTTAACTCCAAAGAAAAAGAAAAGAAGAAAGAAAAGAAAAGAAAAAAAAAGAAGAAAAGAAAAGAAAAGAAGAAAAGAAAAGAAAAGAAGAAAAGAAAAAAAGAAAAGAAAAGAAAAGAAAAGAAAAGAAAAGAAAAGAAAAGGAAAAGAAAAGAGAATACACAGAGACATCAAGGCACCCATGCACTAGGGGTAGCTATGTGAAGAGAGAGCAAGGGGCAGACAGCTGCCGGCCAAGGAGAGAGATCTCAGAGGAAACCAAATCTTCTGGCATCTTGTTCCTGGATGGTCAGTCTCCATAATTGTAAGAAAATAAATTTGTTGTTTAAGCCATTCAGTCTATGGTATTTTTGCTTTGGGAGCCTTGGAAGACTAGTCCAAAAATGTACACAGAATGGAAAAAAAGGAAAGCAATAGAGGTTTTTTTCACATGATATCTATGCTGAAAATCTGAAATAATTGACAAAAAAATGTCTTGAAACTGAGAGATAATAGAAAGGCTGCTGGATACATGGTTAATATACAAAAGTTAATTGTTTTCCATAAGTAGCAATGAGCAATATAAATGATATTATACCATATATATTATCACCCTCTGAAATACAATACTCACGTATAAGTCTCACAAAATACGTACAAGAATAATAGGGGAAAATTATAAACCCCTAATGGGAAAATACTTTAAAAGAACTAAGTGAATGGAGAGACATTCTATATTTCTGGAAAGGAAGACTCAATTTTTTCAAGATGTGGGTTTTCCCCAACTTGTCAACACATTCAATGCAGTCCCAATCAGAATTCCAACAAATAATATGGATATTGACAAACCTTAGAAATTGAATCTAAAGTTTATATAGAGAGCCAAAAGACCAGAATAGCCAACACAGTATTGAAGGAGAATAGAATCAGAAACTGACATCATACAACTTCAACTATACACAACTGTACAACTAAAATAATCAAGACAGTTTGGTATTGGTGAAAGAATAAAAAAGATCAGTGGAAGCAAATGGTGGGTATTCATCATTTCTAATGGTTGAGTAATATTCCATTGTATACATAGACCACAGCTTCTCTATCCATTCATCTTTCGATGGACACCGAGGCTCCTTCCACAGTTGGGCTATTGTGGACATTGCTGCTATAAACATCGGGGTGCAGGTGTCCCGGCGTTTCACTGCATCTGGATCTTTGGGGTAAATCCCCAACAGTGCAATTGCTGGGTCGTAGGGCAGGTCTATTTTTAACTCTTTGAGGAACCTCCACACAGTTTTCCAGAATGGCTGCACCAGGTCACATTCCCACTAACAGTGCAGGAGGCTTCCCCTTTCTCCACATCCTCTCCAACATTTGTTGTTTCCTGCCTTGTTAATTTTCCCCATTCTCACTGGTGTGAGGTGGGATCTCATTGTGGTTTTGATTTGTATTTCCCTGATGGCAAGTGATGTGGAGCATTTCCTCATGTGCATGTTGGCCATGTCTAGGTCTTCCTCTGTGAGATTTCTCTTCATGTCTTTTGCCCTTTTCATGATTGGATTGTTTGTTTCTTTGCTGTTGAGTTTAATAAGTTCTTTATAGATCTTGGGAACTAGCCCTTTATTTGATACATCATTTGCAAATATCTTTTCCCAATCTGTAGGTTGTCTCTTAGTTTTGTTGACTGTTTCTTTGCATGCAGTTTCTGACAAGCTTCTAACATAAGAGAGTTAGAATCTATGTCAAGAGTTGGTGTGGTGGCCAATGGGAATGCACTATACATAACTTCAAGGAACAAGGGTTCCTTGAAGGCAGCTTTCAACTTGCCTCTAAGAAAAAGAAGCCTGGGGATGTCTGGGTGGCTCAGCGGTTGGGTGGCTAATTTCAGCTCAGGTTGTGATCCAGGGATCTGGGATTGAGTCCCACATCCTGTTCTTGTGAAAAACCTGCTTCTCCCTCTGCATAAGTCTCTGCCTATCTCTCTCTCTGTGTCTCTCATGAATATAAAAACAAATCTTTAAAAAATGTATAAAACAAACAAACAAGAAAATAAAAAGCAGCCTGATTCTATCTCGAGAGTAGGAGGTGCAGGAGCACTAGAAGTGAGCTGTACTTAAGTCTGAGAAAGAAGCATTCTCTGAATGCAGCTTTCAATTAGCTTTTCACATAAGGGAATTAGGAAGTATCTTAACAAGGGGCGCAATGGAAAGACCCTGCTTTAGCTCAGAGAATCGGTCGTTCTTGTAGGCGATGTCCCCCTAGACTCATACATACTGCTTAAGACTCCTAACTGTGGGAAACGAACAAGGGGTGGTAGAAAGGGAGGTGGGCGGGGGGTGGGGTGACTGGGTGATGGGCATTGAGGAGGGCACTTGATGGGATGAGCACTGGGTGTTATTCTATATGTTGGCAAATTGAACACCAATAAAAAATAAAAAATAAAAATAAAAAAAGATCAGTGGAATAGAATAGAGAGACTAGAAATGGAGTGAAATTAATAGAGTCAACTGATCTTTGACAAAGGAACAAAAATAATAAGTCGGTAAAAAACAGACTTTTTAACAAAGAGTGCTGGAACACCTGGACATCCATGCAAAAATGTGAATGTAGATATAAACCTAACACTATTCACAAAAATTAACTCAAATGGATCATAGACCTAAATGTAAAATAGAAAACTATAACTTTTCCTAGAAGATAACATAAGGGTGACTTAGATGACGTTGGGTATGGTGATGCCTTTTTAGATACAACACCGAGTCATGATCCATGGCTAAATTGATTAGTTGGACTTCACTAAAATGAAAAAAAAATTTCTGCTCTACGAAAGACATTATCAAAAAAATAACTTTGAAGAAATGAAATAGGTTGGGGGAACATATTTGCAAAAATACATATCCGATAAAGGATATCCAAAATATGAGAAGCATTCTTAATATTCAACTATAAACAGCAACAACAACAATATGATTGGTCCACAGATACCTCACCAAAGAAGATGTACAGATGACAAATAAATATATGAAGAGATGTTCCACAACATATGCCATCAGAGAATGCAAATTAGAACAAAATACACAGTCCTATCAAAGTCACCCAAATCCAGAACGCTGACAACATCAAACACTAGTGAGCATGTGGAGTGACAAGAACTCTGTACGTTTCTGGTGGAAAGACAAAATATTACAAGTACTTTGAAAGGCAATTTGGCAATTTCTTACAGAACCTAGATGCTCTAACTGACCTGCAATGCAGAAATTATGCTGCTTTTTATTTATTCCACAGAGTTGAAAATTTATGTCCACACAAAAACCTATAGCAGTTTTATTCAGAATTGCCAAAATTAGAAAAGAATCAATATTTTCTTCAGTAGGTGAATGAATAAATAAAGTATGGTACATCGAGAGAATGGAACATTATTCAATATTAAAAAAGAAATGAGCTACCAGCTGTGAAGAGACAACGAAGAAGTTTTATTGGATACTACTAAGTGCAAGAAGCCCACCTGAAAAGGCCACCTACGCATGATTCCCACTACACGACATTCTGGTGACAGAAGAAAGATTGGCCATTGCCAGGGCTCGTGGTATAAAAGAGAGGATGAAAAGATGGAGCAGAGAGTGTTTAGGGCAGTGAAAATACTCCACATGGTATCAAAATCATAGATACATGTCATCATGTTTTACTTAAACCCATAGAATATATAGTATTAAGAATGTATCCTAAAGCAGACTACGGATTTTTGGATGATTAAATAAATCAATGTAGGTTAATCAATTGTAATAAATATGCCAAGCCGGTGAGAGATGTTGATAATGGGCTATTAAGCTGTGGAAGGACATGAAGGAATCATAAGTGCACATACTCTGGAAAGAAGCCAGTCCAGAAAGGGTATATACTGTGTGGTTGTCACTATCTAACATTTTAAGTTATTGTATTTTTAACAGCAGAATATATGTTTGAAATAATTTCTATATATTTGTTGTTGTTGTTTTTAATAAGTTTATTTTTTATTGGTGTTCAATTTGTCAACATACAGAGTAACCCCCAGTGCTCATCCCGTCAAGTGCCACCCTCAGTGCCCGCCACCCAGTCACCCCCACACCCCGCCCTGTTTATTTTTCTTGGCTATTTTATTGGATTCTGTTTGTTCTGAGAAGCCTTTCGTGTGACTTCTCAGAGGTACAACCTTCGGCTTGTGCATACTCATAGATGACAGTGGCTTTATCAGGCTGGCTTTGGCTGCGTCTTCCGCTGATCGTTTTATTGGGTGTGCCTCTGTAGATTTTTCATCCAGTAGGGAGGTTCCATTAATTCTTCTTTTGTTCTATCACTTTGAAGATGTTGTGGGACATATATTTCTCAACAGTCTGATCGACTTTTTTGGTCTCCTCTGCAAGGATAGTGTATTTTTTTTCTAAAGATTTTATTTATTCATGAGAGACACAGAGAGAGAGGCAGAGACACAGGCAAAGGGAGAAGTAAGCTCCCTGCAGGGAGCCCCATGAGGACTCGATCCCGGGACCCATGGATCACAACCTGAGCCAAAGGCAGATACTCAACCACTGAGCCATCCAGGGGCCCAGCAAGAAGACTCTTTCAGGCCAGTCTGAGGTTTGCTCCAACACTTGGAGGCCTTCCTTCACTGTCTCCTTCCGTCCCTGGTTCTCTCTGGTAGACTTCTAGTTGGTCTATAGTTAGCTTTTTATTCTCATGGAGTTTCTGGCCTCTCTAACTGTTTATCACCAAATGTGTGTTAAGCTTGAGAGTCCCTTATGCTTATACTTGAACTTCCCAAACTTCATTCCAAATAAAGTCAGTTCACTTGAGGACAGCTTTGGAGCCCTCTATTATTATGGCCTGCCTTTCACTCTACGTAAAGCCTGTGTTCAACTGTTCTGGAACAGGAGCAGTGGCCCAGTTCTCTGAGTGACACCCTGACTTTATGAGCAGGTTTCTGGGTGACGTCAGTAGCCTATAGTCTTCTAAGCTTGTCTCTCTTGGCAAAAAAACTCTATATTTTGGACTGGGGTAACTGAAAGTGGGGATCCATTATTCTTGACCTATCATGTCTAAGCTAGAGCTTCTACCTTATGAACGGTCCTTGGGTAGAGGGCAAGATCTCCAGACATTATAACCACTCTTGCCTTAAACAGAGATTCTGCAACATGGAGCTCTCATGGAAAGAAGAAATGTTTTCAGCCTGCCACTCTCAAGGGGATATGGTAGCCCATGATTGGGATCTAGAGGAAGAGGATCCCCTAGGTTCTCGTCTGCATTTGCCTATGTGCTTCCCGTCATGCTGAGCTGGGACAAGAGAGGGAGGGAGTAGCCCTGGTTCAAAAGCATGCATTTGAATGTTCCCTTTGGCTTTATTCACAATATTTAAAAGGGGGAAAACACCTCAATTGCCCATCGGTTTAAGAATGCACAAACAAAATTTGGCCATATGTGTATAATGGAAAATGGAATATGACTGAGCAATAAAAAGAATGAATTACTTAAAGAGATAACAAAATAAATAAATGTCTAATTCAATACAATTCAAATACAATAAAGAAACCTACCAAAAAGAGCACATACTGTATGCAGATTATATAGGGGGATATGCAAAACAAATCAGATCACTGATGATGGGGAAATGGAGTTGGACGGAGGCCTGGACTAACCAGAGGCATGATAAATCTTTCAGAAGTGTTGGAAGTGTTCTGTATCTTATTGTGGTGATGGTTTCATTGATGAAAAGTTTATAAACTTTTGAGACTCACAGAATTGTACACTGTAAATAAACAGAGTTCATTTCACACAATCATCTCTCAATAAAATATGTGAGAAAAAAATAATGGCCAGACTTGTTTTTTGTTTTGTTTTCTGTTTGTTTTTAGGAACCAATGACTTCATTTTACAGTGATGGTGCAGAAATGTCTTTCTTTCTTTCTTTCTTTCTTTCTTTCTTTCTTTCTTTCTTTCTTTCTTTCTTCTTTCTTTCTTTCTTTATTTCTTTCTTCTTTCTTTTTTCTTTCTTCTTTCATTTTTTTGACAGGAGATTTAATTTGGGCCTAAAACACAGTAATCTATTCAAAGCAATAGAAGATATTAACTATATTACAAAAATCTCAATGCATAAAATCGGCTAAAGCTTTTTAACATAATTGTTAGCGTAGCAGTTGAACAATGATTTACCACCATTAACATTATCATTTAAATTAAGAAAACTTTCTAGTTATTGACCCTACAGCTAGCTATAATTATACATTTTTTGAGAAGTCATTAGATGAACTTGAGGAAGTTCCTTATGTGCATAATATTTTAGAGAAAGGGTGTTTTGTAGGTACTAACAATGATGTTCTTCAAAAGCCTAGCAATTCCCAAATCAAAATATTAGCTATACAGTAATAAAATGACTTTTTACATGATTTCCCTTACAACTTTGATTATTTTATGAGCAGCCTTATGATGTATATATCATATTTAGAGAATTACCTATATATACATTATTGTGTATGTATGCATTTATGCATATATTTTCTGTTAATCTATATTAACAGGCTATTTATTATTTTTCCATCAAATCAAAGTTTTCAGCACTACTGAACAGCACATGAATCTTACTGGAATCTAAAAGTAAAATGAGAAGAAAGAATTCCAAACAGGAGTGAGAACAGAATAACCTGAATGTAACTCTTGTAGCAATGACAAAAATTACTTGACATCAATAAAATAAGGGAAAAAGGTCAACACTGAAAAATTACTGTGCATATCTTCTCATGGTGAGGTCTGTTCGCTTCTACCTTAGCCTGACAATGCTTTTCTGAGTCAGCTGGATGTCACCTGGACATGTATTGCCCTGGGGAGTGAAATAACCAGTGATCATTCTTGATGTTCTTCTCAAAGGTATCCTGGGGTGTGTGTGCATGTGTGTGTTTGTGTGTCTGTGTGTGTGTCGTGAGAGAGAGACAGATACAGAGAGATGGAGACCATGATTATGTTTTTATTTACATGTATATGTGTGTCTGATGGTGGTTGTTGGGAGGTGGGGTACGTGGTACATATACAGACACATTGTTATCCTAACAGTCAACACTATTGTGAGGGTCTTTTTCTTCAGTTTGATAAAGGATTACTAATATTCAGTGGATGATGATTTAAAGGATGAGGGGCTTCTTTCGTTGCAGGCTCATTCCATTATAGGACTCAAGAAGGGTTCTGCATTTTACTCATGTGGGAGTGTTTGTAAAATATGCTTCTTTCAACCTAAAACCTTTCTGCTTGATCTGAGGAGAGAGACAAGATACAACCTTAGCATAGTTAGCATTTACATAAAAATTCTCCTGAAGTTTTCCTACTTAGTGAGTCCCCTGTTTCCCCCAGTAATCTATGCTTTAAAAAATGTGGGTGAAAGAGGTATAATTTGTTGAATTATAAGAGAGTATTCTTAGAGAAAGACATGAGTAGAGATGAACTGATACTACATTTGATGATGTGCATTTAATTGGGGGCCCTCTTCTTTTTGTTTTGAATATTTTTTAGTAGTTTTCAGCAAAAAAGAAAAAAAGACTGAAATAGCAAAGTAAGGTAACTCAAGCTCTATGGAAATGAAAACATAGGTACTCTTGGAGGCTTGGGAATGCTTCATAGCTGAGACTGAAGGGAAAGAGTCAGAGAAAGTCACTGTTTTCCTCTTTAAGACTTAAAAATGAATAGTATTAAAGGCATGAAGAAATAACAAACCTGGAAGCCAATAAATATATAGGTTTAACAACTTTGTATGAAATTTATGTAATTTAATCATTTAAGTAACTCTGAGATTTAGATACTGTTATGCACCCTATTTAACAGGAGGACATTACAATGCAGAGATACTATGTAATTTGCCCAAAGCTACATTGGCAAACATAGAATATGAAAGTTCAGTTTGACATCTGGGCTCATTTTTTAAACTCTTAAGTTAACAATGAACTCTTATTACTCATATTTTCTTCCTTGTTTTATGAGGTGGCATTTCTCCAGCAGAGATGCTCAAAACTAAAGTCATTATTCACTTCTACCTTATTCTCATTTTATCAATCATCTGTCAGTATTTAGCTAACTTTACCTGCCATTCTAAAGATAGTCTGTCTTCACTGTTTATAAGAAGACAGTCTTTGATAAAGCCATCATAACCTCTTACTTGGATGATCACACACTTTCTAAGACTACTATTTCCTCCCTGTGAATATTTATCTTTCATAAAGCTGTCGGTATGATTTTTGTGAAACGCCAAGTGGAACAGAATACTGTCTTTCTTAAAAACCCCCAATGAATACCGTACCTCTTGTCTCCAGAATAAAGGTCTTCCTTGGCTTGACATAGAGGTCGGCATGATTCCCATGAATTTCCTTTATTTTATTTTTTTTTTAAATTTTTATTTATTTATGATAGTCACAGAGAGAGAGAGAGAGGCAGAGACATAGGCAGAGGGAGAAGCAGGCTCCATGCACCGGGAGCCCGACGTGGGATTCGATCCCGGGTCTCCAGGATCGCGCCCTGGGCCAAAGGCAGGCGCCAAACCGCTGCGCCACCCAGGGATCCCCATGAATTTCCTTTAAAGGCTGATCACTAATTCCTTGTCTTGTGCATTACAAATAACTTATCAAACGTCATGTACTTCACCATACAGTGCACAGTAACTTGTCTATGTCATCTTGCTAAATTTACCTATCTTTAAAAATGTACAGAATATTTTCCTGATCATCAGGATCATTCATCTCAACACAAACGTTCAGGACCAGGTGGCTTCTCAGGGGAATTCTATCAAACTTTTAAAGAAGAAATATCCATTCTACTAAAGCTGTTTTGAAGGATAGAAAGGGATGGAATGCTTCCAAACTTGCTTTATGAGGCAGCATCACCTTGATTCCAAAACCAGACAAAGATCCCACTAAAAAGAATTATAGACCAATATCCCTGATGAACACAGATGCAAAAATTCTCAAAAGATACTAACCAATAGGATCCAGCAGTACATTAAGAAGATTATTCACCATGACCAAGTGGGATTCCTCCCTGGATGCAAGGCTGGTTCAACCCTCATAAAATAATCAACATGATAGATCACATTAACAAGAGAAAAAACAAGAACCACAGGATCCTCTCAATAGATGCAGAGAAAGCATGTGACAAAACACAGCATCCATTCCTGATCAAAACCCTTCAGACTGTAGGGAGAAAGGGAACATTCCTCAGCACCTCAAAAGCCATTTAAGAAAAGCCCACACAAATCTCATTCTCAATGGGGAAACACTGGGACCCTTTCTCCTAAGATCAGGAACGCGACAGGGATGTTCACTCTCACCACTGCTATTCAACATAGGACTAGAAGTCCTAGCCTCAGCAATCAGGCAACAAAAAGAAATAAAAGGCATTCAAACCCAGAAGACTCCACCCCAAGACTGCTAGAACTCATACAGCAATTCGGCAGTGCGGCAGGATATAAAATCAATGTCCAGAAATCAGTGGCATTTCTAGACACTAACAATGAGACTGCAGAAAGAGAAATTAAGGAGTCAATCCCATTGACAATTGTACCCAAAAGCATGAGATACCTAGGAATAAACATAACCAAAGAGGTAAAGGATCTATACCCTAAAAACTACGGAACACTTCTGAAAGAAATTGAGGAAGACACAAAGAGTGGAAAAAATATTCCATGCTCATGGATTGGAAGAATTAATATTGTGAAAATATCAATGGTACCCAGGGCAATTTATACGTTCAATGCAGTCCCTATCAAAATACCATGGACTTTTTTCAGAGAGTTGGAACAAATCATCTTAAGATTTGTGTGGAATCAGAAAAAACCCTGAATAGCCAGGGGAATATTGAAAAAGAAAACCATCGGCAGCTCGGGTGGCTCAGAGGTTTAGGGCCGCCTTCACCCCAGGGCGTGATCTTGGAGATCCAGGATCAAGTCCCACGTCGGGCTCCCTGCAAGGAGCCTGCTTCTCGCACTGCCTGTGTCTCTGCCTCTGTGTGTGTCTCTCATGAATAAACAAATAGAATCTCAAAAAAAAAGAAAGAAAGAAAGAAAGAAAGAAAGAAAGAAAGAAAGAAAGAAAGAAAGAAAACCAGAGCCGGAGGCACCACAATGCCAGATTTCAGGTTGTACTACAAAGTTGTGGTCATCAAGACAGTGTGGTACTGGCACAAAAACAGACACATAGATCAATGGAACAGAATAGAGAATCCAGAAGTAGACCCTCAACTCTATTGTCAACTAATATTCGACAAAGCAGGAAAGACTAGCCACTGGAAGAAAGATAGTCTCTTCAATAAATGGTGCTGGGAAAATTGGACATCCACATGCAGAAGAATGAAACTAGACCATTCTCTTTCACCATACACAAAGATAAACTCAAAATGGATGACAGATATAACTGTGAGATGAGAATCCATCAAAATCCTAGAGGAGAACACAGGCAAAACCCTTTTTGAACTTGGCCACAGTAACTTCTTACAAGATACATCCATGAAGGCAAAAGAAACAAAAGCAAAAATGAACTATTGGGACTTCATCAAGATGAGAACTTTTGCACAGAAAATGAAACAGTCCACAACACTAAAAGACAATCTACAGGATGGGAGAAGATATTTGCAAATGACACATCAGATCAAGGGCCAGTTTCCAAGATCTATAAAGAACTTATTAAACTCAACAGCAAAGAAACAAACCATCCAATCGTGAAATGGACAAAAGACATGAACAGAAATCTCACAGAGGAAGACATAGACATGGCCAACAAGCACATGAGGAAATGCTCTGCATCACTGGCCATCAGGGAAATACAAATCAAAACCACAATGAGATCCCACCTCACACCAGTGAGAATGGGGAAAATTAACAAGGCAGGAAACCACAAATGTTGGAGAGGATGTGGAGAAAGGGGAAGCCTCCTGCACTGTTAGTGGGAATGTGAACTGGTGCAGCCACTCTGGAAAACTGTGTGGAGGTTCCTCAAAGAGTTAAAAATAGAACTTTCCTATGACCCAGCAACTGCAATGTTGGGGATTTACCCCAAAGATACAGATGCAGTGAAATGGCAGGACACCTGCACCCCTGCCAGGTGTTTATAGCAGCAATGTCCACAATAGCCAAACTGTGGAAGGAACCTCGGTGTCCATCAAAAGATGATGCATAAATAAGCTGTGGTCTATGTATAGAGTGGAATATTCCTCAGCCATTAGAAACCCACCATTTGCTTCAATGTGGATCGAACTGGAGGGTATTATGCTGAGTGAAATAAGTCAATCAGAGAAGGAAAAACATTATAGGGTCTCACTCATACAGGGAACATATAAAACAGTGAAAAGGATTTTAAGGGAAAGGAGGGGAACTGAGTGGGAAAAATTAGAGATGGAGACAAACATGAGGGACTCCTAACTCTGGGAAATGAACAAAGAATAGTGGAAGGGGAGGTGGGCAGTGGGTTGGGGTGACTTGGTGCCAGGCACTGAGGTGAGCACTTAATGGGATGAGCACTGGGTATTATACTATATGTTGGCAAATTGAACTTCAATAAAAAACAAATGAAAAGAAAAAAAAAAGACTATTCACCTCCAAAGACTGCACTCTTTTCATATATTCTATAAATGTCTCTTTTTACTGGGTTTCCCTGTAGCATTTTTAGTTCTCTAGCCAGCTATAGTCTCCATATCTGATTGTGTGAGCTTAACTACAGAAATTAATTATACCTAGGGATCTTCATAAAGCAAAATGTACATCAAAATTCAATAAATATCATTTGATGAATTAATTTTAAGACATAAACCATAGAAATGAATTATCCTTATTTTTGTTTCATTTTCATTATAGTTTTCTTTTCAAAAAGAATTTTCAGGAATTATTTAAGCCATGGAAAACTGTGAAATATGTGTGTCATTCATTGAGTCTCTAGATAATTAAGAGTGACTCGAATGTCACCCTTAGGACTGTGTGCACTGCCAAGTACCTGATTCTCTCACACAGGACTCAATGAGATTTCTTCAGTAAATCTGATATTTTATTCTTTCTTCTTATCGTATCAGACTTTGTTACTTCTACCAATTATATACATATTATATAACACTGGTCACTGGCTCAAGATAAACAATACAAACCAAACATCATTCTCAGGGTACCAGCAACAAACCTGGAATATATTTTCCCGAAACTTGAAATGCACAGAAACCATGATCATTACCCAATGAAGATGAAGTACAGAGAAAGCCATTTCACTTCAAAATCCACAGGCAGGCGAATATCATCCAAATGTATTCTTCAGCTCTAAGGCTATGGGATTCAATAAATAAACTTTTTGAGATTGAATATTTCAAACTCATTGGGTGCATTCTTTGGATTGATGCCTTCCCAAATTGTCATAATATCCAGATCTTTCAGTTATATCACTGTTAAGATAGAATTAAATAAAAATATTTTTTTCCCCAGGATCTTTCTCAGAGCCTCTTTGACATCTTTGTTTCTCAGGGAGTAAATCAAAGGATTCAACATGGGAGTGACTAACGTATAACATAAGGAAGCCACTTTACTCAGCTCAGGGAATCTGTCAGGGATGAAATACATAAAAATGATGGCACCGTACAGGACGCTCACGACTCCTAGGTGAGAGCTGCAAGTGGAGAAGGCTTTCTTACGTCCCTCAGTGGATCTTATCTTTAGAACTGTGGACACAATATACATATAGGACACGAGAATGACAATGATGGTGGGCAAAATAATAATGCTGCATAAGAGAAAGGAAACTATCTTATGAAAGTAGAGATCAGAGCAAGAAATCCTTTGAAGTGGACGGTCATCACAGTAAAAGTGGTCAATGGCCCGGGAAGCACAAAAGGACATACTAAATGTCATACTCGTCTGAAGAACCGAGCTGATGCAGCCACAAAAATAGGAACCAGCCACCAACTGGATGCAGAGGCGTGTTGACATCTGGACGGAGTAGAGGAGTGGGTTGCAGATGGCAATGAAGCGGTCATAAGCCATGGCAGCCAGGAGAAACCCCTCAGCCACAATGAAGAGGGCAAAGAGAAAGAGCTGGGTCACACAGCCTGCAAAGGAGATGGACTTGCTCTCAGACCAGAAGTTGATCATAGCCTTGGGGGCAATTACGGAGGAGTAGAAGAGGTCAATGAAGGAGAGGTTGCCCAGGAGGAAGTACATCGGTGTGTTCAGCCTGGGATCAGTCAGGATAACGGCCACCATCCCAACATTCCCCAGCAGGATCATGGCATACACAAGCAGGAAGAGCAGGAAGAGGAGAATGTAGAGCTCGGGGCGGACCCTGAAGCCTACAAGAATGAAGTCAGTCACTTCTGAGCGATTGCTGGTTCCCCTGTCACCCATGGCAGAAACCTGCGAGAGGCACAGGGATCAATAAACCAATGCAATCCTGGCTTTTTTTCTTGTGACATAACTATTTTCTTAAATATGGAATAAGTTAATTGCATCTTAATTAAATATTGCATATAAAACAATTTTAATGTCACGAAGGTTCAAGAATTTGCACTAGATACTCCGAGGCTTGTGAAACTATTATTCAGTTAGTAAGCAGTGAAAGAAATTTAAATCATATTTAAATTTAAATTTAAATCATAATTTCGCTGAGAATTAGGCCAATAAGTAGCATATGATATAGTCTAATTTGGATCACATATGAAATTTCTTTCCCTAACATTTTTGTAACTAAATAATTTTCGTTATAAAACAGGAGTGTTGCTAGAATCTAAAATAGAGATATTACATGAATTCTCTAGACATTGTTTGTAGCCTTTGACAGCTGAGTACTTGAATCATTACATGACATTAAAAGTATATTTTAAAATATTATTACCTTATTTACCTCAATTTCTTTAGTTTTCATTACTACTTTATCCATCTTTGAAAGTAGATTAAATATAAGTAAGTTATTTGTATGTTAAATTAATGAAATTTAAAACCCTCTAATTTTAGATTAAATATAATGCTCTACAGGGCTTTCTTAATAAATGGTCGTTTCCTCAGATCAAGTCCTCCATGTTCATTGCCTTATTATAAATATTTTACTTCTTCTAGTAGTTGTTTAATTAAAATCTGCCATACTCAGTTAGCTCTTTTCCTGAAGGAGGGAGACACTGATGAACATTCCGGTCCTCACACTGCAATGATGTCTTGCTACTAAAGCTACACGAATTCATGGGATCTTGCTCTTTAAGCAGGGCAAGCGCATTTAAGGAATATATATAAAGGAAAGTTCCTTTCATAAATTCTAGTAGGCTTTAAGCGTCTTAAGGCTAATGAGATAACCATGAGTATTAAGGGACCATACAGCTCTGTGTCATCCAGGGTCCATCATCATTTGTTGGAGTATCAACAGCGGTTGCTTATGATGGTCTTACTTATTTTCAGTCTTGCAAAAACTTTCTTCAGGATATTTCAACATTAGGGCTTTGCTCATCTTCTGATGGATTCCCCTGGGAGAGGAGTAATCATGCGGACAATTACGGAGACGTAAGTGTAGGCTCCAGGGCGGTTGTCCATGAGGACTACAGTAACAAACAAATAAGTAATAATAGTCCAAAAACAAGGAACTTTTGCTTTCTGGTTGTACGTATCCTTTGGGAAATTTCTTTGGACTTAGTTTTCTTCATTGACAAAGCAAAACTTTCCGGTAATTGTCACAGCGTACCTATTGACAGACACAAGAGAAACAGGTTTAAAAGTTTATACTGTATGAGAAAAGTGTTAGATAAGTGAATATTTTAAATTATGTTGTAAATTACACTCATCATGTTTCAAAAAAGACAAAAATTCACTCCAAATTATATCTTACCTGTATTTCTTAATGTAGACATATTTCATGATATGAAATATACCCTGAAAATCACAAACTTACAGTCAGATAATGTCTTGCGATTTCTATGCTTTCCTATGTTCAAATACTAAGCAATTAGAAAAAAAATAAATCATAGCATCCAATAATATTATTTTAAAATTCCTTATTGTATGGGCAACCCGGGTGGCTCAGTGGTTTAGCGTGACCTTCAGCCAAGGGCCTGATACTGAAGACCTGGGATCAAGTCCCTGCATCGGGCTCCCTGCAGGGAGCCTGCTTGTCCCTCTGCCTCTCTCTGCTTCTATCTCTCTGTGTCTCTCATGAATAAATAAATAAAATATTTTAAAATAAATAAGTTAAATTAAAAATTCCTCAGTGAAACATTTTAAAAGACCTTAATGTCTATTTTGTGCCTAAAGGCTACACTAAAACCATAGACATAACACTCTACTTAATGTGCTTAATATTTTGAAGATGCCATTTTTGTCCCAAATATTTCCATAAATTAATTGTAATCCTACATTTTAAATCCCCTTTTAACTAAGAATTATTTCTAGAATTTATCTAGAATTTTTCAGAGTACAGAATACAAAATGATATAGGGCAAGAGCTTCCCATTATCATACTGGATTAGCGGAAGTTTGATCAGTGTAGTAAAAATAAACAGGTTAGGTACTTAAAATAGGAAGATATTAAGGTGAATTGAGGCCTACAGATTTGGAAAGGCTGGAGAAACTTCAGGGTGACACTCTTTCTTCTTTTTAAAGATTTATTTATTTATTTTAGAGAAAGAGAGCTTGCACATGTGTGCACAGGCATGTGTGAGCAGGGGGCAGGACAAAGGGAGATGGAGAGAACCTCAAGCGGATACCTCCTACCGAATCCTTCACAGGGCTTGATCTCACCACCCTGAGATCATGACCTGAGCCAAAAATCAAGACTCTGATGCTTAATGGACTGAGCCACCCAAGTGCCCCTGAGTGACACACTTATTATGACCCTTGGGGCAATTTAGGATTAACTCACAGAGAGAAGCCACCATTGGAGGTACAATTGAAAAAAAAAAAAAGGAATAGATCTTAAAAGTTCTCACCACACACACACACACACACACACACACACAAATTGCAATTGCAACCGTATGTGCTGAAGGATGTTAAGACTCATTGTGATCATCTTACTATTTTTTTACCATTTATTTTTTTATAAATTTATTTTTTATTGGTGTTCAATTTGCCAGCATATAGAATAACACCCAGGGCTCGTCCCGTCAAGTGCTCCCCTCAGTGCCCATCACCCAGTCACCCCCACCCCCTGCCCTTCACCCCTTCCCCCACCCCAAGTTCGTTCCCCAGAGTTAGGAGTCTCTCACGTTCTGTCTCCCTCTCTGATATTTCCCACTCATTTTTTCTCCTTTCCCCTTTATTCCCTTTCACTACTTTTTATATTCCCCAAATGAATGAGACCATAAAATGTTTGTCTTTCTCCAATTGACTTACTTCACTCAGCATCATACCCTCCAGTTCCATCCATGTCGAAGCAAATGGTGGGTTTTGTCATTTCTAATGGCTGAGGAATATTCCATTGAATACATAGACCACAGCTTCTTTATCCATCATCTGTCAATGAACACCAAGGCTCCTTCCACAGTGTGGCTATTGTGGACATTGCTGCTATGAACATCGGGGTGCAGGTGTCCCGGTGTTTCACTGCATCTGGATCTTTGGGTAAAACCCCAGCAGTGCAATTGCTGGGTCATAGGGCAGGTCTATTTTTACCTCTTTGAGGAACCTCCACACAGTTTTCCAGAGTGGCTGCACCAGTTCACATTCCCACCAACAGTGTAAGAGGGTTCCCTTTTCTCCGCATCCTCTCCAACATTTGTTGTTTCCTGCCTTGTTAATTTTCCCCATTCTCCTGGTGTGAGGTGGTATCTCATTGTGGTTTTGATTTGTATTTCCCTGATGGCAAGTGTTGCGAAGCATTTTCTCATGTGCATGTTGGCCATGTCTATGTCTTCCTCTGTGAGATTTCTGTTCATGTCTTTTGTCCATTTCATGATTGGATTGTTTTTTGCTGTTGAGTTTAATAAGTTCTTTATAGATCTTGGATACTAGCCCTTTATCTGATACGTGTTTTGCAAATATCTTCTCCCATCCTGTAGGTTGTCTTTGAGTTTTGTTGACGGTATTTTTTGCTGTGCAAAAGCTTCTTATCTTGATGAAGTCTCAGTAGTTCATTCTTGCTTTTTTTTCTTTTGCCTTCGTGGATGTATCTTGCAAGAAGTTACTGTGGCCAAGTTCAAAAAGGGTGTTGCCTGTGTTCTCCTCTAGGATTTTGATGGAATCTTGTCTCACATTTAGATCTTTCATCCATTTTGAGTTTATCTTTGTGTCTGGTGCAAGAGAGTGGTCTAGTTTCATTCTTCTGCATGTGGATGTCCAATTTTCCCAGCACCATTTATTGAAGAGACTGTCTTTTCTCCAGTGGATAGTCTTTCCTCCTTTGTTGAATATTAGTTGACCATAAAGTTGACAGTCCACTTCTGGATTCTCTATTCTGTTCCATTGATCTATGTGTCTGTTTTTATGCCAACACCACACTGTCTTGATGACCACAGCTTTGTAGTACAACCTGAAATCTAGCATTGTGATGCCCCCAGCTGTGGTTTTCTTTTCAATATTCCCCTGGCTTTTCTGATTCCACACAAACCTTAAGATAATTTGTTCTAACTCTCTGAAAAAAGTCCATGATCTTTGATAGGGATTGCATTGAATGTGTAAGATGCCCTGCATAACATTGACAGTTTTACATTATTAATTCTTCCAATCCATGAGCATGGAGTGTTTTTCCATCTTTTTGTGCCTTCCTCAATTTCTTTCAGAAGTGTTCTGTAGTTTTTAGAGTATAGATCCTTTACCTCCTTGGTTAGGTTTATTCCTAGGTATCTTATGCTTTTGGGTGCAATTGTAAATTCGATTGACTCTTTAATTTCTCTTTCTACAGTCTCATTGTTAGTGTCTAGAAATGCCACTGATTTCTGGGCATTGATTTTGTATCCTGCCACACTGCCGAATTGCTGTGTGAGTTCTAGCAATCTTGGGGTGGAGTCTTTTGGGTTTTCTATGTAGAGTATCATGTCATTAGCAAAAAGAAAAGTTTGACTTCTTTACCAATTTGAATGCCTTTTATTTCTTTTTGTTGCCTGATTGCTGAGGCTAGGACTTTTAGTACTATGTTGAATAGCAGTGGTGAGAGTGGACATCCCTGTCTTGTTCCTGATCTTAGGGGAAAGGCTCCCAGTGCTTCCCCATTGAGAATGATTTTGCTGTGGGCTTTTCATAGATGGCTTTGAAGATGCTGAGGAATGTTCCCTCTATCTCTACACTCTGAAGAGTTTTGATCAGGAATGAGGCTGTATTTTGTCAAATTCTTTCTCTGCATCTATTGAGAGGATCCTATGGTTCTTGTTTTTTCTCTTCCTGATATAATCTATCACGCTGATTGTTTTATGAGTGTTGAACCAGCCTTGCATCCCAGGGATAAATCCCACTTGGTCATGGTGAATAATCTCCTTAATGTCCTGTTGTATCCTATTGACTAGTATCTTGTTAATTTTTACATCTGTGTCCATCAGGGATATTGGTCCATAATTTTTTTTTTTGTGGAGTCTTTGTCTGGTTTTGGAATTAAGGTGATGCTGGCCTCATAAAACAAATTTGGAAGTATTCCATCTCTTTCTATCTTTTGGAACAGCTTCAATTGAATAGGTATTGTTTCTTCTTTAAAAGTTTGATAGAATTCCCCCTGGGAAGCCCTCTGGCCCTGGACTTTTGTGTCTTGGGAGGGTTTTGATGACTGTTTCAATTTCCTCCGTGGTTATTGACCTATTTAGGTTTTCTGTTCCAGATTTGTATTTTGTGGTTTTCCAGAAATGCATCCATTTCTTCTAGATTGCCTAATTTATTGTCATATAGCTGCTCATAATTCTTTTTAAAAATCATTTGAATTTCCTTGTTATTGGTTGTGATCTCTTCTCTTTAATTTATGGTTTTATTAATTTGAGTCCTTTTTTCTTTTCAATAAGGCTGGCTAATGGTTTATCTATCTTATTAATTCTTTCAAAGAACCAACTCCTGGTTTTGTTCATCTGGATGAGATACTACCTCACACCAGTGAGAATGGTGAAAATCAACAAGATAGGAAACAACAAATGTTGGAGAGGATGTGGAGAAGGGGGAACCATCCTGCACTCTTGTTGGGAATGTGAACTGGTACAGCCACTCTGGAAAACTGTGTGGAGGTTCCTCAAAGAGGTAAAAATAGACCTGCCCTACAACCCAGCAATTTCACTGCTGGGGATTTACCCCAGAGATACAGAGGCAGTGAATCAGCAGGACACCTGCACCCCAATGTTCACAGCATCAATGTCCACAACAGCCAAACTGTGGAAGGAGCCTCGGTGTCCATCACAAGATGAAGGATAAGGAAGCTGTGGTCTATGTATTCAATGGAATATTCCTCAGCCATTAGAAATGACAAATACCCACCATTTGCTTCGACATGGATGGAACTGGAGGGTATGATGCTGAGTGAAGTAAGTCAATTGGAGAAAGACAAACATTATATGGTCTCATTCATTTGGGGAATATAAAAAATAGTGAAAGGGAATAAAGGGGAAAGGAGAAAAAATGAGTGGGAAATATCAGAGAGGGAGACAGAACATGAGAGACTCCTAACTCTGGGAAACGAACTAGGGGTGGAAAGGGAGGTGGGTGGGGGATGGGGGTGATTGGGTGACAGGCACTAGGGGGGCACTTGGCGGGATGAGCACTGGGTGATATGCTATATGTTGGCAAATCAAACTCCAATAAGAAAAAAAACTCCAATAAGAAATATACAAAAATAAATGAAATAGTTAAATAATAAAAAAATTAATAAATTAGGAATTATCTTCTCATTTTAAATTCCCTGGGAAAGTTTGCATAGAATTGTTACTAAGTTTTTACTTAAATGTTTGGTAGAATTCACCAATGAGCTAACCCAGAGTTTTTCTTTGTGGGATCATTTTTAAGTACACTATTAATTTTTTGAAGTGCTCTCAGTGAAATAAACTGGGGTGATCACTGGGCTTACCACATTTCTTTCCCACTTTTCAGGAATCACTGTTCCTCGTTGCCTCCAGTGCCATGAATGTGTATGTACATATTTGTATGTATATGTGTGTCTGTGTGTGTGTGTGTATCTCTGTGGACAGAGAAAGTGAGAGCCAGAGTGAGAGGGAGCGAGAGATGTTCTCTTCTTGTTGACTTAATAAGAGAGTGAATCTGGCTCCTCCAACTTCTTCTTGACCAGAATCAGAGGTCTAGGCATTTCTCTTTTATTTTCCAAGTAGGTTAAACTTCTTTGTCAACCGTCAACGTGAGTAGCAGGAATACTGTAGTTTTCGTTAGTATTTTTTTTTTAATTATCAGTTTAACCAGGGGCTCCCAAAGGTATGGGCAATGTACCCATTGCTTCTCATTGAACATTGAAGAGTCCTGTGGATTAAAATCAAATTTCCTGTGGATAAAACTATTCTACTCTTGATGAAGCTGCCTGCACAGGCTGCATGATGTTCAGGGAAGAAAGTTCTATAATTCTGTTCTTTTTTAAAAAGTATAGTCTCAAAAAAATAAAAAAAATAAGTAAAATAAATAAAAATAAAAGAATAGTCTCCCTTTCTGAAGGCCACACTCTTTTGGAGATGACACTTTGAATTCTTAAGACCACTTCTCTTAGTTCTCAAAATTTTGTATTCCAAACTCAAGAATTCTCTTTGATTCTATGTCACAAATGATTTGGGTGTCCATCATTCATAGACCAGGAATGATTCCTTGTTTCCTTTCAAGGAACCACTGCAGCAGGAGTCAGTCACGTGCTTTAAAAAAAAAAAAACGTAAATCTCCATGTTCGAGTTCATGCATTGCAACTTTTTACCCCATCAGTGCTGTTATCCTGTTTTCTGGACAGTAAAACTGCATTTACTATCCCACTCTGCCACTCCTATACTTTAGGAAGACAGACATCTTCAGGCCTCAATAATAGTTTACTTTCTTCAAACCAACAGAGTTTCTTTTAAAATTTGTTTTGCTGCAAAGGATTACAGCTTTCCTCTTTCATGGGCAGGCTCTTTTATGTTCTTTATTTTTTTCTTGCTACTGAATATTCTTAGTGTAATATCATGTTGCTGTTGCTATTGAAATTTTACCTTAACATTTTATAGTATATGTGAGATTTAATAATAATGATACCTTGCATATATATATGGCTGTGTTTTACATATTTTAATTTATTTAATCCACACAGCAACTCTATGAGAAGATACTATTGTTATTTCTAGTTTCCAAATGAGGAACATATGTGATTGGAAAAAATTTTTAAACGTGGAGATTGTGAACAGTATATGCAAATATAAGAAATTTAAATATATTTGATACCTGGCATTGAGGAGAGATTATGAGTACTAGTAGAGTTGACTATACGAGCACTGCAAAATTAATAGATTTAAGTAAAAAGTCAAAATGAGAACAGTTTGAGATAATGAATATATTATGCAAGAATACTCAAGTATAACTACATCAGTATAGTAGGAGTGTTATAGAATTTTAAAATAGTAGCTATTACAAGGTATTTTATAAAATATGATTTTATATACACAACAAAAGTATAAAAAGGAAAAATAAATTTAATATGACATTTGCCATGTATTGATATTAATTAACTGAATAATGCATATTAAAAGTTAATTTGCAACTATGTAGAGTAAAAAAAGTTACACGTGTTCTTTGCTTTCATTGTCCTATTATTCTTGACCTGTAGGTGTACCACTTGTAACATTTATTTATTTATTTATTTATTTATTTATTTATTTATTTGACTTTATTTATTCATGAGAGACACCAAGAGAGGCAGAGACACAGGCAGAGGAAGAAGCAGGCTCCCTCTGGGGAGCCTGATGTGGGACTCCATCCCAGGAATCCAGGATCAGGACCTGAGCCAAAGGCAGGCACTCAACCACTGAGCCACCCAGGTGCCCCTCACTTGTAACTTTTATTGTTAATAATTTTAGATTTGGAGTTGTTTTTAGAATTTGATATAAATCATTAAACTTATGTCATTTAAATTGTAGAATCTTATTTAAAATTATTGAAGTTTCATAAAATCTCAGAGCTTCTTCAAATATTCCAGACCAAGACATTTTACTATATATAAAATATACTTTCCACTTTATGGCATTATTTAAATGGTCTTTTAGAACCCAAAATAAAAGTAGATGTATATATAGAGTAGAAATGTAAAGAAAGTAAAGGAATACCTTCGAAGTGAACTTGGTTTAAATAAACTTATAGTAATCTACTTTAAATATCCATTGCATCAGAAAAGCAAGAAATGGGTTGTATTTATTACATATTTGTTTTGGTTAAAGATAGAAGTTCTTGGGGGTAGTATTTGTAAAACAATGCAAGGAAGGGTCAAAAGTGTACTTTTAGAAGAAACATTATAATTAATCATAATTTCGATTGACTTTGATGGAGAAAATCACTATTCTTCCAGGAAGTAAGAAGAAGACCAAATTCACTGATTCTCAAACTTCTACATGGGGACTGATTCTTTTTTTTAGTCAGATGGAAATCTTAAAATATAAACAACTGTTTCTCCACACTCATCTCACTACTAGATAATTTTCAATATTCAGCTGAATTAAGAATGAGATGTGGTCCAAGAGTCAGCATTAAAAGCAGAGCAAAACAAAGCCTCCCCAGCTGACTCTGAGGTAGGGGGAAGTTTGGCAAAACCTGACCTAATTGACCTCCTGGGCCTTCTTACTTTTCATAAACATTATGCATTTACATATATGTATTTCTAATCTCCCATCTTGGGTTTAAGAATAAACTATATGGCTGGATGAAACTTATGGCAGAAAACGTTTTTTGTTTTCTGTTTTGTTTTGTTTTTGTATTCAGTCTTTGCAGACCATAAAGAGTAAGATATTTCTTGAGTTTCCAACTGAAGACCCAAACTAAGATTCTCTTTTGGTTCAAATAAGTAAAAATGAGGTACATGAGACTTAGAAATAAAAAAGTCTACTGATTGAGTGTACTCAGTAGAACAAGTCTAACATAGACTATGAAGCGTTTTTATAATTAACTACACTTTCCTCCAAGCTTCCTTTAAAGGAACAATCGGCTTTTTTTTTTTTTTTTTTTGGAACAATCAGCTATTAACATTCTTCAGTGATGCTTTGGAATCTGCTGGATCTCAAGTAAGGTACATGGTTTTTGAAAATCAACTTTTTTTGAAGACCATTTTTCTCAATTTAGCAAACATTCTTTTTTCTGTTCAATCTTTCATAGATCCATTGGTTATTGAGCACTTTTTTCTTCTCAGATGTTACATATTTCATTTAATTTATACATGTCATTTAATTTAATCCTTATAACAACAATCCAGTGGGGGTAAATGTCCTAAGACACAGTTTGCTAATGAGAAACCTGAGGATTGTGGAATTTGAGCAATTTACCCAAGATTAGTCAGTCAGTGAGTGGCAGGACATGAATAAAACTCAGATTTATATGAATTGAAATGTCACACTTTTAACTAAAAAAACATTTTGACTTCACATACACAAAAAAGACAGAAGCTGAATCAGTTTCACCTCTGACTCTAATTTTATGAAAATTTCTAAATAAAAATGTGACTTCAATAAGTTCCTTGAAAGGAAAACAAAATTTTGTCAGTTCAGAAATTAAGTAAAGTAATGGAACTACATAATTTTAACATGAAATTTCTTTTATGGATTTAATTTTTCTGATAATAAATATTACTTATACTTAGAATTATTAATATTTTATCCATGTGCTCCTTTGTCTTTTTGTTGTTATTAAGATGGATAGTCATTTAAGAAAGGAAAAAAGCCAAACCTATGTAATATTGATATTTTTTGCTCTATTTGTAACATCTTCTATTTAATTAGCAATATATGTAGGAAGAGAAACCACTTCTTTGTTGTTAGAGAAGTTAATCCTGTACTTCAACCATTATATGTCTCTCTATGCAAACAGAATAATTTCCATAACTAAGATCTTAGTTAGCATTTGACAGGAAAAGAAAAAAAAGACTTGCTGGAGTTTGGCTGCAGCAAGGGCTTGGAGGTACCAGAATCAGAAAGCAGAGATTCAAAGTAGATGAAGTAGGAAGTAGAGTTTGAACAGAGCATGTTCATGTAGGAGTCTGATTGATCATTTCACATGACTTTGATGCTTCATTCTCCTTCATGAAGCAGTGACCTCATGTTTCTTAATGCCTTTTATTATTATTTTTATGTTTTATGTTTTAAATTTATTTTATTTATTCATGAGAGACACACAGAGAGAGGCAGAGACACAGGCAGAGGGAGAAGCAGGCTCCATGCAGGGAGCCCGACGTGGGACTCGATCCCAGGTCCCAGGATCATGACCCAAGCCAAAGGCAAATGCTCAACCACGGAGCCACCCAGGCATCCCTCTTAATGTCTTTTAAATAGTGAAATGTTTTGAGAACCAAATTAACTGCCTTTGTGGTGGGGAAGGAAATGACCTGTGTTTTCACCCAGGTTTCCATTCCGAATGCAAACATAATTTTTAGGTGCCTATTTGCTGATTTATTTATTTGGCTAATATTTATTATGCTTTTAAGGTGTGCTAGTAACTGAAATGTTTCTTTTTCTACTCTCTCATGTTATCCTCACAGTGGTCCTCTAATGTAGGTATTATCAGTATCTTCCCTCTGAGAGAAGATTTCAAGGCATTGGAAGTGCAGGTAGTTATCTTAGATTTATTGGATTGAAAGAAGTAAAGTTTAGACTCAGTGCACCTGACTCCATAGCTTGGAGCAAAGGGCATAGGGTGGCTGATGTCATCACTGTCCCAGACATCCCTGCCTGTCTACATTCCCCACAGCATGAGGACACTAAATATATTAGAAAAATAAGGTTCTTCTGTCAGATACGTTGCCAAGGACACCTCTTAGCACTTTTTCTCTCACTGAAAACTTCAGCAGTCGAAAGTTAACAAGGCATTCCACAGGCTTCATGGTCATCCCCTCATCTTCTCAGATAGATCTCAGCCATGAAGAGCGAGCTGAGCAGGAATTCCTCAGGAGTGACTGAGTTCATTCTGCTGGGCTTCAGAACAGCTCCAGACATACAGATCCTCTTATTCCTATTCTTCTTGCTGGTCTACGTGGTCATCGTGGTGGGAAATAGCAGCATGATAATTGTCATCAGGATGGACTCGAGGCTTCACACACCTATGTATTTCTTCCTTAGAAACTTGTCCTATTTAGATCTCTGCTACTCCACAGTCATTGCTCCCAAAGCTCTGGCTACTTTCTTGTCCAAGGACAAGAAAATTTCCTACAATGGCTGCGCAGCACAGTTCTTTTTCTTTGCTCTCTGTGTTGGGACTGAGGGCTTTCTTCTGGCCGTGATGGCCTATGATCGCTTCTCAGCCATTTGCTCGCCATTCCTCTATCCTGTCCGTATGTCTCAACAGGTTTGTGTTCACTTAGTAATTGGCTCCTACATCTGTGGAGGCCTCAACTCCATGGTCCAGACAGGATTCACCTTCAGCTTGCGTTTCTGTGGAGAAAACCGCCTGGACCACTTCTTCTGTGACGTCCCAGCCCTGATCAAGATCTCATGTGTTGACACGTCTGTGAACGAGATGGTGCTGTTCATCCTCTCCTCCCTCATCATTGTCACCACCACGACTGTCATCCTGGTTTCCTATGCTTACATACTCTCCACTGTCCTGAAGATCCCCTCCACCCACGGCAGGGGTAAGACCTTCTCCACCTGTAGCTCTCACATCACTGTGGTGAGTTTGTTCTATGGGACCGTGTTCTTCATGTACGCCCAGCCCGGGGCCATCTCCTCCCCAGAGAAAAGCAAGATTATAGCTGTGTTCTACACTCTTATCATCCCTATGTTGAATCCACTGATTTATAGTCTAAGGAATAAGGAGGTGAAAAATGCTGTAAAAAGGGTATTGTTGAGAAGATTATCTTTCCATTGATGCCAGCCATGTATAAAACTATGTTCAACTAAAAGCAATATTTTCAATAATTTGTTATAGAATAGTTTCAAGTAAAGCCATCTAAAAGTTTTGAAGATCAAAGTTTATTTTATCTTTATAACATCAATAGATTCTTTAGGAATGAATTTAAAAATCAACAGATTTTTCATAATCCTACATAATTATTTCATGGTGTGATATCTAGCTACCATGTAGGTTTGCTGTTTATGTTTTATTTTTCTTAGGTGTATGCAAAGTTGCAACTTACAAATACAGTATACTAAATTAATACACACCTGCAGTTTATTATATCTATAAATTGTTTATATTTACAAATGTATATATGTAAATATTTACATATCCATCTATATGTCTGGGGAGGGAGAAACGTGAGAGAGACATTACTGAATGTTCTATGCTCTTTGTTTTCTCCAAATCATAATCCAATCTGTCACAAATGCGTACTCACAGTGATATGGCAATGTCAATTATTGGCATTGTCTAAATTATACAAATTGATACAAAGTATTACTCCAATAATATCCTTAATAATATCCTTCTATCATCCAAAAACTAATGATTCCTAAATAAAAAACAAATAAATGTGATGTGGTTGCTGTAAAACTATCTTGTCATGGGGGTCTTAGTTACAAATGTTTGGTAATCTTTCCAGTATCACTCATGCTTACTTGCTTGTTGGTCTCATTACTGTCTACTTATATTCTGGGGTCATTTTCCCAACCAGTATACTGATTGAAAAATCCTTATTCTTCTCTAGATTTGAAAAATTATTGCTGTAGAGTGACACAAAATCACATCTTACAATAATTTAATTCTTTCAGTGTCTGTGGTTAGCTATGCTTTGTATTATTAATCTTTAGAACTTTATCCTATTTATATTCTTTAATTAAATTTGCCATGTGTTTGACTACATGCCATTAGAATTTTGAATTTCTGGTTGTTATTTTTAAGATAGTTTATAGTGTGGGATCCCTGGGTGGTGCAGCGGTTTAGCGCCTGCCTTTGGCCCAGAGCGCAATCCTGGAGACCTGGGATCAAATCCCACATCGGGCTCCCGGTGCATGGAGCCTGCTTCTCTCTCTGCCTCCCTTTCTCTCTCTCTCTCTCTGTGACTATCATAAATAAAAAAAAAAAAAAAAAAAAAAAAACTTAAAAAAAAAAAGATAGTTTATAGTGTGATATCTAATTGTTGCATAGGTTTATTTTCCTAGTTTTATTTTGCTTAGATGTATCTAAAATTGCAACTCATAAATTTGATACATACTCATTAATTAGATTCATTAATATAACATCTGTATATACGTTTGCATGTATGCATAATTATTTTAATTCATTTACTTAAGATCTTCTGGTTGTATTACATTTTTGTGTCTAATCTCATATGTTGAATGTTTGATTAAATAATTTTTTGTTTTTACTTTAATGACATATTTAAAACTTTTACACAGTTTTCCATGTGATTTGCGTTTTCATTATTATAAAAATAATTTTTCTGTTTACTTTAATGTTAAGGATTCTTCAGATGATTTTTCTTATTCCAGTATACTTGACTTACTTAGATGATAACTTTTTATTGTTGATTAAATATAAAAACAATATTGTCTCATAGGTAAAAGAATATTTGATAGTTTTTACTCTATTTTATGATTTTAAAAACAGTGAAATCAGAAAACTTCATCAATCTGTCAAATTACAGTTATAAAAACTGAATGAACACACATTCTAAAGTGGAATATGTAGACGTATTTTCTTTAAAATTAGGAAAAATACTAAAATAAAATAAAATAAAATTAGGAAAAAGACAAAATGTCCATTATCCCCAATGCAGTTCACCATTTTATTATACCTAGTAAGAGCAACGTGATAATAAATTTAAAGTTAAGGGATTAAGTGTAGGATTAAACTGTTTATTAAACATGATTATTTCCAAAGAAAAAATGAAAGAAGTGTTTATATAGATGTCTGGACTAACATGAAAAATCAATTTCATATCTCTAGACCAGTCATGAACAACTAAAATATTTAATTAAAAGCCTGCACCATTATATGTGTATCCAAGATTCTCAAGGGTTTAGCTAATTCAGCAAAAGATGTATAAGATCTCAATGTGGAAAATTATAAAATTCTTTGGATTATGCAATAGAAAAGCATCATTCAAAAATTACGAAGAAGAAAGAAAGGAAGAGTGATGTCAGAAGATGATGAAATAAGCCATCCCCTTTCCATATTCCTGAATGATAATTTGGCATCCATCCGAAGACAAAACTGCCTCCCTCATGGGAGGTTGGGATCCAGGTAGGAGACTGTGCAACCCTGGTGCAGCAGCCCAAGACCACAGAGAACTGTTTTGAGATCACAGGCCTACACCCAAGCAGCTTGACTTGACGAAGGGGTCCCAGCTACAGTGCTGGAATCAGATCCATACCCCTGAGGACTCAAATACAGCCCCTTTGACTTGGCCCTGTGACCAGTACCTTATGGCAGGGCACTCAGAGGGAATCATGTCCATCCACGGGTTGATTAAGAGGCATGCAGACCGCCACTTGGCTGTGGACCCAAAGGAGCTGCCAAACCAGCTCAAGTCCCTCCCTGCCAGAGTCTGAGAGCCCCTGGAGATGAGCCCACCAAACTGGGTCAGACTGTAGATTCTGAGTAGTTCTGCAATAGGGTTCCAGCCTGCCCCAGGAGCAGTTCATCAATTGTCTTGCTGACACAGGGACTAAGCAGGAAACACTCCGTCTGCACCCTCAAAGATCCTGAAAGGGCCATATACTTGACTTAGCCCCTACAGCCACAGTGGCCAGCAGTCCTGCCGGTCCAGAAGACACTCCCCATTTAATCAGAAAGAAATGAAAACGTTAACCTTTGTCACCTGGCTAAGGTAGTGCTTATCAGGGTTTTCCTCTCTAGAGTGACTTTTTCTCTCTTTTCATACTGTTCTCTTGGAAAGCAAATCACTAAGTGTAGCTTCCTCTTAAGGAATGAGGAGTTAAGCTTTACCTCCTTGTGGGGGTGTGGACATAAATTATTTGGATTCTATATGTGATCCTCTTTGATAAAGTAAAGGCAACTGAAATAAAAATAATTATGAAGACCTTGGGATGGGAGGACACAGCTATGAGAGTTGATGTGATTCTAAGGCCACCTTAGGTTCAAAATAGGGAGACGTGACCTTCAGCTCTTTGTAGGAAGGAGCTGGAAAATATCACAGTATTATTTGTCATTAACTACAAAGTGAAAGGTGGAGAGCAACGAGTTACAGCAAATTCCCCTGATGCATGTCCAAGTTATACGCAATTCCTGCATTGTTTATCTCAGGACATGGCTTCTTGAAAGAGAAATTAATTTATAGTTTATTTAAGCCACATTAATTTTGTGATTAATGAGCTAACAACTTCCAAGAATTGCTTGCAAAGATGCAATTTCAGCCTGGAACATTCTGTAGGGAAGTCAAAGCTTTACTTCCCCCCATCTCTGGTTTTCATCTGGGACTCAAACAAAAAGACAGATTGACCAGAGGAAAAAAAACATTTTATTAATGTGTGCAGTGCGCAACACATGGAAGAAACCTAAAATAAAAGAAACTTGAAAAAGCCGTTTGGAATTCCAGCTTATATAGCATCCTCAGAAACAACAGTAAATTTACAGAGAAATGGGCAGACAGAGGAAAGCAGTTTTGGGCTCCCACATGGCAAACTGAGAGAAGGTAAATATATGTCGTGAAACACTAATGGAGTAAGCTGTATTTGCAGATTTTTCTAGTGCCATCCCTGGGCTAATAAGAATCTATCTCCAGGGGGATCCCTGGGTGGCCCAGCAGTTCAGCGACGCCTTTGGCCCAGGGCATGACCCCGGGGTCCCTGGATCGAGTCCCACGTCGGGCTCCCTGCAGGGAGCCTGCTTCTCCCTCTGCCTGGGTCTCGGCCTCTCTCTGTGTGTCTCTCATGAATAAATAAATAAAATCTTTAAAAAAAATCTGTCTCCAGGAAAAGAATTAATTTCTTTAGGCAAAAAGAGAGAGCTTTTGCTGTGTTTGTTATTTCTTAATTGCCTTTACCTCAAAATACTTTTTGTGTGAAGGAGGCATATTTTGGGATGACATTCTGCTTCCCTTCCTTCCCCCACATGGTAATGCTTGACGATTGCTTCTCCCACACCACAGATTTGAAATTTATTTCCCAGGAAGTGTAAAGCAAAGGACTTCTAGATTTGAAGACAGCACAGAAAATGAGTGGGCTTCATACCCAAAGATCAAGCAATTTAAACTATATTCTAAACAAATGTGAGGTGTTTCAGGATTCCTCCCTCACTCACATATCAGAATACTGGCCATCACACTGCTATCCATCCCTCAGCAATTCATATTTCCCAAAAGAGGGACTCAAATATACTGAAACTGAGAATTCACCAATAAATGATCTAGCCAGATTACAGTAAATTCTCAAAGCGATAAAAGAATCATGTTATCTAAAGAAAGGAAATGTGCATTTTAGACATTTTGCCTTTATCAAAGGTCTTCAATAAGCAATGTGCTGAATAAATGTGGAAAGATAAAGACACAAATGTATCAGATAAAAATATATGGAGGAAATGTACATGTAGCAGGGTCTCTTTTGCAACTTCTTTTTTTAAATATTTATTTATTTATTCACGAGAGACAGAGACACAGGCAGAGGGAGAAGCAGGCTTCATGCAGGGATCCCGACATGGGACTCAAACCCGGGACCCCAGGGTCACACCCTGGGCCGAAGGCAGACGCTCAACCGCAGAGCCCCCAGGTGTCCCTCTTTTGCAACTTCTGAACTCTGTAACAAGAAAACAACCATAGATAAACGTGAATGAATCAGCTTGGCAGAGTTCCCACAAAACTTTATTGACACTGAAATGTGAGACATATGATTTTCTTATGTCGTAAAATATTCTTCTTTTGATTTTCTCCAATCATTCAAAATTATATATTTAAAAGTGAAAAATGTTGTTAGCTCACAGACATATAAAAACTTGTGGCTGGTCAGATTTGACCCAAGAGCTGTGTAGTCTGCTAAACAGTTATCTTTAGGGAAATTTAAAATGAGAAAATCAGATTTTATCGTACCTTCGCTTAGTACATTTTGAAACTTTTTCCAATTTAAATTCAACTTTCCAAAATGTAGTATAACACCCAGTGCTCATCCCATCCATGCCCTCAATGCCTGTCACCCAGTTACCCATCCTCCTGTTTTGAAACTTTTAATTTCTTTCTGTAGATTCAAGTTTTGGGTCTGTGTTATATTACCTCCATATGAAATATTTCCTTACACATTTTTTTAAAACTGGGAAATGGATTTTTAAGTTTTTATCTTAAACAGTCTTTCCCTTTATATCTGAAGGATGTTCTCATTGGATATAGAATTCTAAGTCTCTAGTTTCTTTTTCTTTTTTTTTTCTCAGCAAATTAAAGATATTATTCTATTATTTCCTTGCTTGCATGGTTTCTTATGAGCACTTTTCTGTTTTCCTATTCTTCTTATCCTTATTTCTTTTATAGGTGCCCTCCCTTCACTTTTCTGGCTGCCTTCAAGCTTTTCTCTTTGTCTTTGGTCTTAAGTACTTTGAATATGGTATGTCCATGTGCAGTATTTTTTGGTATTTGTCCTGGTTGGTGTTCTCAAAACTTAGTGGATCTCTGGTTTGGTGTTTGTCACTTATTTTGGAAAACTTTTTGTGACCCAGGAGCCTTATTTATCAAAGTTACCTGCAAACCTATCTGTAACTCATCTGAGACTTCAATTACACGTGTGTTGTACTGTTTGATATTGTCCCACAGTTCTTGGATGTTCTGCTCTCTCTCTTTTAAAAATGTCTCTTTGCACTTCATTTTCAATAGTTTATATTGATTTATCTTCATGTTCATTCATGCCTGTAGTTTCGGGGAGATGTGTGAAGTATGCTAATGAGAATATCAAAGGCATTCTTCATCTAGGCTACTGTATTGAATTCTAGCATTTCCATTTTTTTTCTTAGAGTTCCCATTTTACCCCTAAAATTAAATTTGTGATCTTCCATGTTGTTTTTTTTTTAATTTCCATTACAGCCATTGACATATTATTCAAAGTTACTTTAAAGTCCCTGCCAAAGAGGGGTGCCTGGGAGCACAGTTGGTTAGGCCTCCAACTCTTAGTTTCAGATCAGGTCCTGATATCAGGGTTGGGAGATGGAGCCTTGTGTCAGGCTCAGAGTGGAGCCTGCTTAAGATGCTCTCTTTCCTTTTGCCTTTCCCCTGCTATGTGCTTTCTCTAAAATAAGTAAAATCTTTTAAATAAATAAACAACAAATAAATGCTCTGCTAGAAAGTTACAGATAAGTTGAAAAAATAGTAAAAAAAAGAGTTTCCTTAAAAATCCCTGCTTTCCATAATGTTAATGTTTTACATAATCATGGAACAATTATCAAGAATAGAAAATTAAATAGTATCTTGACTAACCCTTATGACTAAAAGCAAAAGGTCATAAAAAGTGTTGTAATCCAGTAGGGAAAAGTGTTCTTCACAATTTCGTTTTTAATTAAAAAATATTTGACTTATACTATTTTCATTATTGTGGAGCTCTAAACACGTTTAATAGTTTTTGACCAGTGGTTTACTTGGTAACAGATAAAACATTTTATAAGTACGAAGGAACTGTTGTCCATGGCTTAGAAGCTCAAGGGGACGCTATCCATCACCAACAGTGATGAACAGTAGACTCCTGAGAAGCCAGATTTCATGCTGCACTTAAGCTGTACCTGGTACTTGGTCTCAATGCTCTGCTACAGTGAGACCTTTGCCAAGTTGCTGCAGTCTGAAGACCTGAGTGAGCATAAGCTCAATCAAGGTTGATGGCATTAGTATGTCCTTCTAGAATCTTCTTGCAAAGGTCTGTTTTCATCTCCATTTTTTTGTGGTGGAGTAGATTTCTGCATCTGCATGTACAGCTGCTCCACCCAGGGCCACCGTGCCTGCCTCCTGGTGAAGGGGAGAAGCCCCTATCTGTTGATGGGAATGCAGTGACCAGACATGGCTAAGAAACTTTCTGGAGGAGATGAAAGCAAGGCTGGCCAAGTGCTGAGCCTGGCCTACAACCTCTTGGGGACAGGGCGCATGACCTGGGCCCACCATGGCCCACCATTCAGAAGGCAAAGTGAAACTTTGCATTGGTTTTTCTTTTCATTTTTACTTTTTTTTATAAATTTATTTTTTATTGGTGTTCAATTTGTCAACATATAGAATAACACCCAGTGCTCATCCCATCAAGTGCCCACCTTAAAACTAAAAGACAACCTACAGGATGGGAGAAGATATTTGCAAATGACATATCTGATAAAGGGCTAGTTTCCAAGATCTATAAAGAACTTATTAAACTCAACAGCAAAGAGACAAACACTCCAATCATGAAATGGGCAAAAGACATGAACAGAAATCTCACAGAGGAAGACACAGACATGGCCAACAAGCACAGGAGAAAATGCTCCGCATCACTGGCCATCAGGGAAATACAAATCAAAACCACAATGAGAGCCCACCTCACACCAGTGAGAATGGGGAAAATTAACAAGACAGGAAACCACAAATGTTGGGGAGGATGTGGAGAAAGGGGAACTGTCTTGCACTGTTGGTGGGAATGTGATCTGGTGCAGCCACTCCTGGAAAACTGTGTGGAGGTTCCTCAAAGAGTTAAAAATAGATCTGCCCTACGACCCAGAAATTGCACTGCTGGGGATTCACCCCAAAGTGAAATGCCGGGACACTGCACCCAGATGTTCATTTTTTTAAAATTTTTATTTATTTATGATAGTCACAGAGAGAGAGAGAGAGGCAGAGATATAGGCAGAGGGAGAAGCAGGCTCCATGCATCGGGAACCCGACGTGGGATTCGATCCCGGGTCTCCAGGATCGCGCCCTGGGCCAAAGGCAGGCGCCAAACCGCTGCACCACCCAGGAATCTCCAGATGTTCATTTTTACTTTGACTCTTTCCACCTGCTTTGGCAAGAAGCCCTGATGCAGCCCCCAACCAGCAGGGGCTCTGGTACTAGGCCGGCTGCCTGAGGAGCAAGCATAACCAGTGTCCAGGCTGAGGGCACTTAGTGGACAGCACAGGGTGGTGTGTCCATCTTCTGTAAGGCCACCCGAGTCCCACAGGTACCCCAGATACCCTGTCTGTGGGGACCTGCTCATCGCAGAGACACTCCCCTTTACTCTCACAGCCGTGGGTCAGGACACCCACCTGATGGCCAAAGGGTAATGCAGGATGCTGTCCATTGTGTTCCCTGCATCCCACCTGTGTGTTCATGCGCTGGGTGAAGGCTGCCACCCAGGGTGGGGGTCCAGTCAGGATCCCTAATGGAGCAGGACCTGGGCCTTATTGGTTTACATTTTCTCTCCTATTCAGTGAAATGGGTCTTGATTAGCATTGTTTGGTGAGTGGTGAGACCGTTTGGGATTCCAGGTCCCTCTTATGGCTGATTGCTCCATGGGGTTTGTCCCACGCTGCGCCCACAGCTGCCAGGTAGGCCCAGCCCAGGGGTGGCCCTCGACCCTGGAAGGCACCTCACGTGCTGGGCAAGGGGACTCCAGACCATTCCCATAAGATGCTCTTCCTCAGAGATGATGGTCCTCAATAACGCGGTAATTTCTTTTTGATGAACCCTGTCTCTTTAGCATGTAATCTATTAGAGAATCCTGTGCTTGACAGGATGAGCACTGGGTGTTATTCTGTATGTTGGCAAATTGAACACCAATAAAAAATAAATTTATTATTAAAAAGAAGAAAGAAGAAAGAGAAAAAGAAAGAAAGAAAGAAAGAAAGAAAGAAAGAAAGAAAGAAAGAAGAAAGAAAGAGAAATAAAGAAAGAAAGAAAGAAAGAAAGAAAGAAAGAAAGAAAGAAAAAAAGAAAGAAGAAAGAAAGAAATAAAGAAAGAAGAAAGAAAGAGAAAGAAAGAAAGAGAAAGAAGAAAGAAGAAAGAAAGAAAGAGAAAGAAAGAAGAAAGAAAGAAAGGAAAGGAAGAAAGGAAGAAAGAAAGAAACAAAGAAAGAAAGAAAGAAAGAAAGAAAGAAAGAAAGAAAAGAAAAGAAAGAAAGGAAAGAAAGAAAGAAAGGAAAGAAAGAAAGAAAGAAAGAAAGAAAGAAAGAAAGAAAGAAAGAAAGAAAGAATCCTGTGCAGTGATTCCAGAACCTCAAAAATGTACGATGTTATATAAGGATTGATTTGCTATCGACAATTCTGGATAAAAGAGAGAGAGACATGTTACACTGTTCTAATGATTTTATGTCAAGATGCTTGTAATAAGCTTGTAAAACAAACAAATATGAGGGAACTGTCAAGGAGCTTTTCTAGTTTTTGGCTATTTTCAGAGAATGTTATCTGCATGATATGTATTTCTAATTGTGATGAATCTAACTTGATTGCCTAATTTATGTTTGTTTGTTTTGTAATCATTCCTCATGTGCTGAAGAAGAAACTATTCTTTTTGTTTTGGGGATACACACACATTATACATGTGCTATTTATATATGTCTAATTATATATCTTGTTACTTGCACTTTTTACATTTTTTCTCATTTCTTGTCTGCTTTATTTTTTTTAATATTTAGTGAGATATGTGATCATCTATTATGATAGTGAACTTGGCAATTTGTTCCTGTAATATGTTTTCTATATAGAAGCTATTTTATTAATTAATTACAGTTTAAGAATAGTTTCATTTAGTTCTAAATTTCATTTTTATCAAGATAAGAATATTTCTATCTAATAATGTTCTTATTACACTGGCATCTTTATGCATTTTATTTTTTATTTAATTTTTAGATTAAAAAATTAGTTATTTAAGAGAGAGAAAATGCACTGGCAGGAGTGAGGGGAGGGGCAGAGGGAGAAGCAGAATCCCTGCTGAACAGGGAGCCCCATATGGTGCTCAATCCCAGGGCCTCTGAGATCGTGACGCCAGCCGAAGGCAGACGCTTCACCAACTGAGCCACCCAGGTGCCCCCTTATCTATGCATTTTAAATAAATCTGAAGTTGACAAAATGTTTTATACAGCCCCCAGAAAGGTCGGAGAATTCCATAGCTCTTCATCTTTGCCAATGCTTATTTATCTTCTTGCTATTAGCCAGTCTACTCTGTGGAAAGTGAGATTACAGAATGATTTTAACTTTAATTTCCATACTAATAATGTCAAATTAATGTGTTTCCACGAACTCATTGGCCATTAGTAGTCAAATAAATGTATGTTCTTTCGTTCATTTTTATGGTGATATGTTTGTCTTTTAATTTTTAAGTTATAGTCAGGATAAAAGTCTCGTGTCAAGATGCATGAATCATAGACATTTTCTCTTAACCCATATTTTGCCTTTTCATATCAAACATGATGTCCTTTAAAGGACACATATTTTAGATTTTGATGAAGTCAAATTTATCATTTAAAAAAATAATTAGTGTTTCTTTTGTCCTTTCCCAGGGATCCTTGACTTCTCCATGTTTTCAAAGATATGCTGTATTTTCTTCTATAAGTTTAATAGTTTTGGTTTTATGGTTAGGTCTGTGATCCTCTTGAAGTCAATTAGGGTGCATAGCATATGGTGGGATCCAGGACATTTTATTTGTTTTTTTTTATGGCTAATTGTTCCTGCACCAGTTGTTAAAAAGAATTCTCTTTGTCCAGTGAATTCTTCCTTGTCAAAAATCAATAAATCATACATGTACAGTCTTTCTGAACTCTCTTTTCTGCTGTTCTTATATACTCTTATGCCAATACAACAGTTTTCTGATTGCTATAGTGTTATACTAAGTCTTGAAACCAGTGTAATTCCTCCAACTTTTTCTTTAAAATAATTATTTTGACTATTCTGTATTCTTTGGCTTTTCATGAAAATAATAGAATCAGCTTTTCAACTTTTACAAGATATGACTGGAATTTTAATTCAAATGGTATTAACTTTATAGTTCATTTTGGGGGAACTCAATATCTTAATAATCTTAATTCATTAGCATAGTAAATCTATTTATTATTATTATTATAATAATTTAATAATAATTTAATATTATTATAATTTCAAAAAGGAGATTTCAGTGCATGTTTCGGTAAATTTACTGTAGGCTTTTAAAAAAGATAAATAAATCTTTCAATGCTCTCTACTAGATAGTGTTTTTAGTGCTGTTATTCAGTTGTTCATTGCTTATAGTAAAAATGCATGCTCTAAAAAAATTAAATGAGTGTCTTGCAATCTTGGTAACTTAGAAATTTTCTTTTTTGTATACACCTTGAAATTCTAAAACATTTTGTGTTGAGATAGAATATACATATAATAAAATTCACCAATTTTAAGCATACAATTTAATGGGTTATATATATGTATACATTCATTAAACCATCATTAAATCAATGTGGGGGGCACCTGGGTGGCTCGGTCAGTTGAGCGTCGGACCCTTGGTTTCAGCTGAGGTTATGTCTCAGGATGCTGGGATCAAACCCCATGTTGGGCTCTGCACTCAGTGGGGAGTCTGCTTAAGGGTCTGCCCCTGTCCCTCTGTCCCTACCTCCCTCTCAAACAAATAAATAAATCATTAAATCATGACATAAGGGTGCCTGGGTGGCTCAGTTAAGCATCCACCTTTGACTCGGGTCATAATCTTTGGATCCCTGCTTAGAGGGAGGGGGGGATCTCCTTCTCCCTCTCCCTCTACCCTCCTCCCTGCTCATGCTCCCTCTCCCTCTTTCTCTCTCTCTCCCAAATAAAAATCTTAAAAAAAATAAAAAACCAAATCATGATAGAGAATACTTCCATATTCCAAAAAAATTTTCATACACCTTCACAATCAATCCCCTTATTTCATCCTTCGCCTCTACAAACCACTGACAGCTCTGTCATTATATTTATACATTTTCTAGAACTGCATACAAATGGAATCATGTGATACTTTTTGTAATAACATCTTTCTCTTAGCATAATGCTTTGGAGATTTTTGTATGTTAATAAAATGTTAATATCAGCAGCTTGCTTTTTTCATTGCTAAGTAGTATTTTATTACATAGATGTACTGTGATTTGTTTACCCACTTACTGAATTATTGAATCTGAATTTGATTTACTTTCTTTAGCATTTATGGAAAAAGCTGCTATGAACAATTGTATGCATAACTTTGCGGTGGCATATATTTTCATTTCCCTTAATAAAATATTTGGGATGAGATTACTGATTTAGTATGTTTTTTTAATGATACTTCACACTGGCTATATATTTGCATTACCACCAGCAATATGTGAAAATTCAAGTGGCTCCAAATCCTTAACAACACTTGGTATTCTCAGTGTTTTTAACTTTAGTCATTCTAGTGGATATGTATGGACTTAACTAACATTACCCTGGTGATTCGTGATATTAGGGATCTTTTCATTTGATTGCTTAACATTCATATATCTTGTCTGGCAATGTTTCTGTTAAAGTTTTTGTCTATGGGGTTCTTTGTTTTTTTGGTTTCGGTTTTGGTTTTGATTTTGGTTTTTTGTTTTGTTTTGCTTTGCTTTGTCTTTTTTTTTTTTTTTTTGCCTTTATTCGTTGAATTGTAAAAGTTCTTTTTAATATGTTGTAGATCACTTTTAATAGATAAATGTTTTTCAAGTATTTTCTCCCAACCCATAGCTAGCCTTCTTCTCCTACCCCTCAGCTTTTGGCCTTTACCAAAAGATACTTTCTATCTCTGTGGTTTTAGTTTTTTAGTTTTTTTTTTAACGATTTTATTTATTTACTCATGATAGATGCAGAGAGAAGTAGAGACACAGGCAGAGGGAGAAGCAGGCTCCATGCAGGGAACCAGATGTGGGACTCGGTCTGAGACTCTGGGATCACGCCCTGGGCCTAAGGCAGATGCTCAACTGCTGAGCCACCCGGGCGTCCCTATATTTATGGTTGTGACAATTTTAACTACTTAATGTGAGTGGAATCATACAGGATTTGTCTTTTTGTCTGGTGACTGCTTATGTCACTTAGCAAAATGCCTTCCAAGTTAATGTATGTTGTAACATGTCAAAATTTCCTTCCTTTGTGGGACTGAATAATATTCCTTTGTATGTATGTATCATATCTTGCTTATCCATTCCTCCAGTGATATGCACTTTGATAGCTTCCATGTTTTAACTATTGTGAATTATGTTGCTAGAAATGTAGATGTACAAATATCACCTTGAGATCCTGCTTTTAATTCTTTTGAGGATATACCTAGAAGTGAAATTGCCGGATCATATGGTAGTTCTATTTTTGATTTTTTTTTAAGAACCCACTATGCAGATCTTCCTCCACTATGTTGGGGTTACATTCTGATAAACCCGTCATAAGTTGAAAATAATAGAAGTTGAAAATGCATTTAATATACTTAATCTACTGAACATCATAGCTTAGCCCAGCCTACCTTAAGTGTGCTCAAAATACTTAGCCTCTGATTGGTCATAATAATAGAACACAGAGCCTATTTTATAATAAAGTGTTGAATATCTCATGTAATTTATTGAATATTGTACTGAAAGTGAAAAACAGAATGTTTGTCTGGGTGCAACACTTATTGATGGATTACCTTCAGGATCATGTGGCTGACTGGGGGCAGCAGCTCCCTGCTGTTGCCCAGCGTCAGGAGAGAGGATCATACCACGTCACCCTCACCTGGGAAAAGATGAACATTTAGAGTGCAGTTTTTACTGAATGCATATTGTTGTTGCATGATGGCAAACTCAAAACATAGTAAGTTGAACCATCATAAATTGGGGAACATCTGTGTATACTGTTTTCACAGCTGTACCGCCTTACATTCCCATCAAAAGTGTACAAGGTTCCAATTTCTCCACATCCTCACCAACACTTCCTTTCTTCTAAAATAATAACCATCATAATGGCTGTGATGGGATATCTCAGTAGGGTTAATATATTTTTCCCTAAAGATTAGTGCTACTAGGGGCAAGATGGCTGAAGAGTAGGGTCCCCAAATCACCTGTCTCCACCAAATTACCTAGAAAACCTTCAAATCATCCTGAAAATCTATGAATTCGGCCTGAGAATTAAAGAGAGACCAGCTGGAATGCTACAGTGAGACGAGTTCACGCTTCTATCAAGGTAGAAAGACGGGGAAAAAGAAATAAAGAAACAAAAGGCCTCCAAGGGGGAGGGGCCCCTCGAGGAGCCGGGCTGAGGCCGGGGCGAGTGTCCCCAGGACAGGAGAGCCCCGGCCTGGAGAAGCAGGAGCTGCACCAACCTTCCCGGGGGAAGGGGCTCGCAGGGAGGTGGAGCAGGACCCAGGAGGGCGGGGATGCCCTCGGGCTCTGGGGACACTAACAGACACCTGCACCCCGGGAGAGTGCGCCGAGCTCCCTAAGGGCTACGCGCGCACTGCGGGACCCGGAGCAGCTCGGGTGGGGCTCGGGGGCGGCTCCGCGGAGGGGGCTGCAGGGCGGGAGCAGCTCGGGGGGCTCGGGGGCGGCTCCGCGGAGGGGGCTGCGGGGCGGGAGCAGCTCGGGGGGGCTCGGGGGCGGCTCCGCGGAGGGGGCTGCAGGGCGGGACCGTGAATCCAACAGCGCAGGCCCCGAGCACAGGGCGCTGGGACACAGCCCAGGATCTGGCCTCCCCCCGGGACAGGCAGAGGCCGGGAGGGCCCAGGACAGCAAGGACGCTCCTGCCCCGAGCTGAGCAGATCAGCGGCCCCGCCCCGGAGCCTCCAGGCCCTGCAGACCGAGAGCTCTGGAGCTACTGCGGGAGCTGACTCCAGGGCTGCAGAGCTGGCCACCACCACTGCGGTTGTTCCTCCTGGGGCCTCACGGGGTAAACAACCCCCACTGAGCCCTGCACCAGGCAGGGGCAGAGCAGCTCCCCCAAGTGGTAACACCTGAAAATCAGCACAACAAGCCCCTCCCCCAGAAGACCAGCTAGACGGACCAGTTCCAGGGGAAGTCAAGGGACTTCAAGTATACAGAATCAGAAGATACTCCGCAGTGTTTTTTTCTTCTTCTTCTTCTTTTTTTTTTTCTCTTTCTTTTTGATTTCTGATTGCTTCCCCCACCCTTTTTTTCACCTTTCATTCTTTTTCTTTCTCTTTTTCTTCACTTTTTCCCTTTTTTCTTCCTTTTTTCTTTTTTCTTTTTCTCTTTACTTTCCTTCTCTCTCTCTCTTTTTCTCCTTTTCCCAATACAACTTGTTTTTGGCCACTCTGCACTGAGCAAAATGACTAGAAGGAAAACCTCACCTCAAAAGAAAGAATCAGAAACAGTCCACCCTCCCACAGAATTACAAAATCTGGATTACAATTCAATGTCAGAAAGCCAGTTCAGAAGCACTATTATACAGCTACTGGTGGCTCTAGAAAAAAGCATAAAGGACTCAAGAGACTTCATGACTGCAGAATTCAGATCCAATCAGGCAGAAATTAAAAATCAATTGAATGAGATGCAATCCAAACTAGGAGTCCTAACGACGAGGGTTAACAAGGTGGAAGAATGAGTGAGTGACATAGAAGACAAGTTGATGCCAAAGAGGGAAACTGAGGAAAAAAAGAGACAGACAATTAAAAGACCATGAAGACAGATTAAGGGAAATAAACGACGGCCTGAGGAAGAAAAACCTACGTTTAATTGGGGTTCCCAAGGGCGTCGAAAGAGACAGAGGGCCAGAATACATATTTGAACAAATCCTAGCTAAAAACTTTCCTAATCTGGGAAGGGAAACAGGCATTCAGATCCAGGAAATAGAGAGATCCCCCCTAAAATCAATAAAAACCCTTCAACACCTCGACATTTAATAGTGAAACTTGCAAATTCCAAAGATAAAGAGAAGATCCTTAAAGCAGCAAGAGATAAGATATCACTAACATTTATGGAGAGAAGTATTAGGGTAACAGCAGACCTCTCCACAGAGACCTGGCAGGCCAGAAAGGGCTGGCAGGATATATTCAGGGTCCTAAATGAGAAGAACATGCAACCAAGAATACTTTATCCAGCAAGGCTCTCATTCAAAATGGAAGGAGAGATAAAGAGCTTCCAAGACAGGCAGGAACTGAAAGAATATGTGACCTCCAAACCAGCTCTGCAAGAAATTTTAAGGGGGACTCTTAAAATTCCCCTTTAAGAAGAAGTTCAGTGGAACAATCCACAAAAACAAGGACTGAATAGATATCATGATGACACTAAACTCATATCTCATAATAGTAACTCTGAACGTGAACGGGCTTAATGACCCCATCAAAAGGCGCAGGGTTTCAGACTGGATAAAAAAGCAGGACCCATCTATTTGCTGTCTACAAGAGACGCATTTTAGACAGAAGGACACCTACAGCCTGAAAATGAAAGGTTGTAGAACCATTTACCATTCAAATGGTCCTCAAAAGAAAGCAAGGGTAGCCATACTTATATCAGATAAACTAAAATTTACCCCGAAAACTGTAGTGAGAGATGAAGAGGGACACTATATCATACTTAAAGGATCTATCCAGCAAGAGGACTTAACAATCCTCAATATATACGCCCCGAATGTGGGAGTTGCCAAATATATAAATCAATTAATAACCAAAGTGAAGAAATACTTAGATAATAATACACTTATAATTGGTGACTTCAATCTAGCTCTTTCTATACTCGATAGGTCTAAGCACAACATCTCCAAAGAAACGAGAGCTTTAATGATACACTGGACCAGATGGATTTCACAGATATCTATAGAACTTTACATCCAAACTCTACTGTATACACATTCTTCTCAAATGCACATGGAACTTTCTCCAGAATAGACCACATACTGGGTAACAAATCGGGTCTGAACTGATACCAAAAGATTGGGATTGTCCCCTGCATATTCTCAGACCATAATGCCTTGAAATTAGAACTAAATCACAACAAGAAGTTTGGAAGGACCTCAAACATGTGGAGGTTAAGGACCATCCTGCTAAAAGATGAAAGGGTCAACCAGGAAATTAAGGAAGAATTAAAGAGATTCATGGAAACTAATGAGAATGAAGATACAAACGTTCAAAATCTTTGGCATGCAGCAAAAGCAGTCCTAAGGGGGAAATACATCGCAATACATGCATCCATTCAAAAACTGGAAAGAACTCAAATACAAAAGCTAACCTTACACATAAAGGAGCTAGAGAAAAAACAGCAAATAGATCCTACACCCAGGAGAAGAAGAGAGTTAATAAAGATTCGAGCAGAACTCAATGAAATCGAGACCAGAAGAACTGTGGAACAGATCAACAGAACCAGGAGTTGGTTCTTACAAAGAATTAATAAGATAGATAAACCATTAGCCAGCCTTATTAAAAAGAAGAGAGAGAAGACTCAAATTAATAAAATCATGAATGAGAAAGGAGAGCTCACTACCAACAACAAGGAAATACAAACGATTTTAAAAACATGTTATGAACAGCTATACGCCAATAAATTAGGCAATCTAGAAGAAATGGACGCATTCCTGGAAAGCCACAAACTACCAAAACTGGAACTAGAAAAGAAATAGAAAAGAAAGAAATAGAAAACCTGAACAGGCCAATAACCAGGGAGGAAATGAAGCAGTCACCAAAAACCTCTCAAGACACAAGAGTCCAGGGCCAGATGGCTTCCCAGAGGAATTCTATCAAACGTTTAAAGAGGAAACCATACCTATTCTCCTAAAGCTGTTTGGAAAGATAGAAAGAGATGGAGTACTTCCAAATTCGTTCTATGAGGCCAGCATTACCTTAATTACAAAACCAGACAAAGACCCAACTAAAAAGGAGAATTACAGGCCAATATCCCTGATGAACATGGATGCAAAAATTCTCAACAAGATACTGGCCAATAGGATCCAACAATACATTAAGAAAATTATTCACCATGACCAAGTAGGATTTATCCCCGGGACACAAGGCTGGTTCAACACCCATAAAACAATCAATGTGATTCATCATATCAGCAAGAGAAAAACCAAGAACCATATGATCCTCTCATTAGATGCAGAGAAAGCATTTGACAAAATACAGCATCCATTTCTGATCAAAACTCTTCAGAGTATAAGGATAGAGGGAACATTCCTCAACATCTTAAAAGCCATTTACGAAAAGCCCACAGCAAATATCATTCTCAATGGGGAAGCACTGGGAGCCTTTCCCCTAAGATCAGGAACACGACAGGGATGTCCACTCTCACCACTGCTGTTCAACATAGTACTGGAAGTCCTAGCCTCAGCAATCAGACAACAAAAAGACATTAAAGGCATTCAAATTGGCAAAGAAGAAGTCAAACTCTCCCTCTTCGCCGATGACATGATACTCTACATATTAAACCCAAAAGTCTCCTCCCCAAGATTGCTAGAACTCATACGGCAATTTGGTAGCATGGCAGGATATAAAATCAATGCCCAGAAATCAGTGGCATTTCTATACACTAACAATGAGACTGAAGAAAGAGAAATTAAGGAGTCAATCCCATTTACAATTGCACCCAAAAGCATAAGATACCTAGGAATAAACCTAACCAAGGAGGTAAAGGATCTATACTCTAAAAACTACAGAACACTTCTGAAAGAAATTGAGGAAGACACAAAGAGATGGAAAAATATTCCATGCTCATGGATTGGCAGAATTAATATTGTGAAAATGTCAACGTTTCCCAGGGCAATGTACACGTTTAATGCAATCCCTATCAAAATACCATGGACTTTCTTCAGAGAGTTAGAACAAATTATTTTAAGATTTGTGTGGAATCAGAAAAGACCCCGAATAGCCAGGGGAATTTTAAAAAAGAAAACCATATCTGGGGGCATAACAATGCCAGATTTCAGGATGTACTACAAAGCTGTGGTCATCAAGACAGTGTGGTACTGGCACAAAAACAGACACATAGATCAATGGAACAGAATAGAGAACCCAGAAGTGGACCCTGAACTTTATGGTCAACTAATATTCGACAAAGCAGGAAAGACTATCCATTGGAAGAAAGACAGTCTCTTCAATAAATGGTGCTGGGAAAATTGGGCAGCCACATGCAGAAGAATGAAACTAGACCACTCTCTTTCACCATACACAAAGATAAACTCAAAATGGATGAAAGATCTAAATGTGAGACAAGATTCCATCAAAATCCTAGAGAAGAATACAGGCAACACCTTTTTGAACTCAGCCACAGTAACTTCTTGCAAGATACATCCATGAAGGCAAAAGAAACAAAAGCAAAAATGAACTATTGGGACTTCATCAAGATAAGACGCTTTTGCACAGCAAAGGATACAGTCAACAAAACTAAAAGACAACCTACAGAATGGGAGAAGATATTTGCAAATGACATATCAAATAAAGGGCTAGTTTCCAAGATCTATAAAGAACTTCTTAAACTCAACACCAAAGAGACAAACACTCCAATCATGAAATGGGCAAAAGACATGAAGAGAAATCTCACAGACGAAGACATAGACATGGCCAACAAGCACATGAGAAAATGCTCCGCATCACTTGCCATCAGGGAAATACAAATCAAAACCGCAATGAGATCCCACCTCACACCAGTGAGAATGGGGAAAATTAACAAGGCAGGAAACCACAAATGTTGGAGAGGATGTGGAGAAAGGGGAACCCTCTTAAACTGTCGGTGGGAATGTGAACTGGTGCAGCCACTCTGGAAAACTGTGTGAAGGTTCCTCAAAAGAGTTAAGAATAGACCTGCCCTACGACCCAGCAATTGCACTGTTGGGGATTTACCCCACAGATACAGATGCAGTGAAACGCAAGGACACCTGCACCCTGAAGTTTCTAGCAGCAATGTCCACAATAGCCAAACTGTGGAAGGAGCCTCGGTGTCCATCGAAAGATGATGGATAGAGAAGATGTGGTCTACGTATACAATGGAATATTCCTCAGCCATTAGAAACGACAAATACCCACCATTTGCTTCAACGTGGATGGAACTGGAGGGTATTATGCTGAGTGAAGTATGTCAATCGGAGAAGGAAACATTATATGTTCTCATTCATTTGGGGAATATAAATAATAGTGAAAGGGAATAGAAGGGAAGGGAGAAGAAATGTGTGGGAAATATCAGAAAGGGAGACAGAACATAATGACTCCTAACTCTGGGAAATGAACTAGGGGTGGTAGAAGGGGAGGAGGGCGGGGGGTGGGAGTGAATGGGTGATGGGCACTGGGGGTTATTTTGTATGTTGTTAAATTGAACACCAATAAAAAATAAATTTTAAAAAAATAGAAAAAAAATGTTAAAAGTGGCAAAAAAAAAAAAGATTAGTGCTACTGAGCATCTATTCATGTGATTCTCATTTGCATATTATCATTTGTATATGTCTTTGAACTCTTTGCCCATTTTTGAGGCATGCTTTTTGCTTTTGTTGTTGAATTTTAGGAGTTCTCTTTATAATCTGAGTACTAATCACTTATCAGATATGTAATTGGTTTTTTTTAATATTTTATTTATTTCTTCATGAGAGACACACAGAGAGAGACAGAGGCAGAGACATAGGCCGAGGGAGAAGCAGGCTCCATGCAGGGAGCCCGATGCGGGACTTGTCCCGGGACCCCAGGATCAGGCCCTTCGCTGAAGGCAGCGCTAAACCACTGAGCCACCGGGCTGCCCTGTAATTTGAAAATTTATTCAGCCACTTGGGGAACTGCCTTTTTATTCTGCTGATAATGTTTTTTGAAGCAAAAGATTTAAAAATTTTTATAAAGGTCATTTTGCCTATATTTACTTTTGCTCTCTATGCTTTTGGTATCATATCAATAAATATCAATAAATCATTGACAAATTCAATATACCTTTAGCTTCATCTCTGTTATCTTGAAGTTTTTTTCCCCAGTATCATTTAGTGTAAAAACATTCAGTTAATTTTTTTCTTTTTTTAAATTCTCACATTGATTCATGGATTTTTAGATGTTATTAACTCCGACTATTTGGAGATTTTCTAGATGTATTATTGTTGTGGATTTCTAACTGAATTACTACTTTTCTATTGTGAATTGAATCAAGAAATAGTGTGAAGAAGTAAACTATGGCAATTATTGAAGATTCACTTAAAATAATATGCCTTAGCATTATGCAGTAATGCTAACTTAGAAAATAGGATTGTGAAATTAAAATGAATAATTTAAAAGAATTAATGAATCTCTTATTTTAGATGTTTGTTTTATTTCCTCTAAAATATGATAGGTATCTGATGTTTTAAGTTGAATATAGTTCATCCTGGGAACAGGAAATGATGTATGCATTGTTTGCCTGAAGTTTTTAAATCAGTCTTTAAAAGAATCTGTGACAAAAAAAAATAAATAAAATATAAAATAAAATAAAATAAATAAAATAAATAAAATAAATAAAATAAAATTAGTCTGTGACATAAGGCTGGAATTCTTATGGATTTTAACTAAGAAATATCCACAATGTAAAATGATAAGCCCATGTGCACACTTCTTTTTTGTCCCAATTACTACTAGAATCCAATTCCGTTTATTCCAAATTCTCAATTTTTTCCACAATACTTTACCTACATTTAGATTAGCTATTAGATAAGAGAAAAATAATTCTGGATACTAGATTCCCATCCTCCTGAGGGGGGAATTTCCTCGGGAAATTGGGGAATTGATGGGGAAATTTCCTGTTTGTTTGTTTATTTATTGTCCCATCTTAATTATGAGAGAAGACAAAATCCCTTTAAGGTACCCTTTTCACCTGAAGTGTTTAATGCACCTTCTGGGGTTTATAGTCAAAAGAAATTTACATCTTTGGAGCAGCAAACCCCAGAGACCAATCAGAAACTCACATAGCACTCCTCTATTGTTGCCATTAATCATCTTTGTCCTTGGTGAATATTTACGTAAATATTTTAAATTCAAGATGAAGTCATCCTCAGGATAGCGTGTTTGAAGCCAGCTCTGACGGTTTCTGAACAGCGTGATTCCCACTGGATGTCTAAAATAATACTCCATTTTCACAGTTAAGTGTACCAGTTAGAGGGATACCTATGAGAGGAAGATTGATGCCTTTAAGTTTAATGAGAAGATGGGACCCCACTGGTCTCAAGATACAATCGCGGTGTAGAGTAGATGATTCCTCAAACTTCCTCATACAAACTGATCTTGTTTTGGCATAATTAGCTATAGGTTACACCAGGGCAACCAGATGATTCCCACTGGTGGAATGAAGCTTTTATATCCTGCTATGAATTATTTTAACTAAAGTCCAGGCAAAATAACTCTTGATTTTAATCAGTCTCATTGGGCCCCATTAAAAAGTACACTTAGTCAAAGAGCTAAATTAGAAAGAACCTTAGGAAATCCCTGAGTAGGTGATTACAGAGTAAGTCAAGCTTGAAATAGTTTTAAGTGATACATTAAATGTCAAAAAAATAGAGCCAGAGACAAGTGTTTTCTTAAATGTTCATACTGTCACACACACAGACACGACACACACAGGCATCGCAAGAATCTCTTGAGGAGATGCTGATGTTATTAGAGTAGTTCCCAAATAGTCTACATGTTAAAAATGACATATATATGTAAGCACTATTTTCCGACTCTTTCCATGAAAAATTACCTCTGCCCTTGACCACATATCTTTTTTTAAAGAAATCTATTTGAAGATCCAATTTATAGCGTTCGGTTTAAAATTATTTTACATTCTAAAAAAAAATTATTTTACATTCTTTAATCCCTGGAAGTCAGTTTAGAATTTTATATTTATTATCCCTTCAGTGGAAATATTGATCTTACGTTATTCATAATGTTTAATAAACATAACCTAGATAAATGTGAAAAAAAGAAATCTTTTTCTAAAACTGTTTCCTTTATTTATACACAAATTTGAACGTATTTCTCTCACTTCTAGTACACACATGTAAAATGATATTTTACTTAATTTTCCAAGAGTTAAAATATATTTTTCTTCTTTTAAGATCAGTTTGAATGACAAGATACAATTAAACAATTTCTCTTTAGATGCTGCAAAATTTTATGGGAGAGTTCAAAGAAGATATTTCTATTAGTCAAACATGTTACAATCTTTACTTTCCTTAATTAATATACTATTATTATTTGTAATTCCTCTAAGCTTTTATATACATATATCATATATATAACCTTTATATAATGTATAGATTCTTTATCTATATATTTCATATATATGATATATACTATATATATAACACCTCAGGGCTGTTGTTTGATTGATTAGATTGAATAGTTGTTTTGACCTACATTAGAAACTATGTGAGAATGATGCATTATTTTAACCTAACCCCTTTAACCAGAGCAGCCACAAAACAGAATGATGTTGAATTGATTTCCACATTAATGCTCCTAAGACTTGATATTACTTAAATATCAAAACCACATCACAAACAACCTGTAATAACATGTATACACGGAATTTTGAGGAATGGTATCAAAAACATCCTTATTCAAGTCTTCTCAAAGAGGTCTTATTATACTTGGTCATCTTAAAAGAGTTTTCCATTTGCCCCCGACCAGGAGTCGGGGATAACGCTGGGAAGATAATTATATGGAGGAATTCCATGACGGTAGTGACTGAAATTGGTAGATATGAAAGAAGAGAATGAAATGATGAGAATGATGAGTCTGTAATTTACCTAAAACAATGCAAAATGGACTGTCTCCAAAAATACAAAATTATCATTTGTTGAAACCGATCAAGTGTATCCTAACTGGCTATTGATTTAGGAAGTAACAACACACTCTGTTAACTGGTGGTGAAAAACAAAATATTTTATACCTTCTTTTTTAAAAAATTTATTATTTTTTTATTTTATACCTTCTGATTGACGCTAATCCCAGACACTAAATAATTAAGCTATAATTTAAATGTTTCTTTTACATTTCCTAGAATGTTCTATTACATAGAGACAGGAGATTTCTTATTCTACATAAGAGATATAGTTTCTAAAGCCTTAAAAACTTAGAGCTTTTGGGGCAGCTGGGTGGCACAGTCAGTTAGTGTGGGACTCTTGGATTCAGCGTGGCTCATGATCTCAGGGTCCTGAGATCGAGCCCTGCCACCAGCTTGTGGTGGATGCCCAGGCATCCCTTTAAAAAAAAAAAAATTAAAGCTTTTCTCTAAAAGTGGATAGATATTCTTGTTATTGTTTTTAGTTAAATAAGAATTTGATGATAAGTTATCAGATGATTGTAGAACAAGAATTATTCTTAAAGAAACGTTTAATTTTAGGGACACCTGGGTGGCTCAGTGGTTGAGCATCTGCTTTCTGCTCAGGTGGTGACCCCAGGGTCCTTGGATCGAGACCCACATCGGGCTCCCCCGCAGTGAGCCTGCTTCTCCCTCTGCTTGGGTCTCTGGCTCTCTGTGTCTCTCATGAATAAATAAAATCTTTTAAAAAAAAGTAATTTTTAATTTTACTTGTCTATCTTATAGTATTCATGCATATAAATAATTCTTCAAAAGATTAGAAACCATCTTCTACCTAAAGATAGAGGATAGAGGTCAGGAAGGAGGAAGACAATGGAGATTTAAATTTTAGGCACCCTCTTTTAGTATTTAATACTTTTAAATGCAAAATGTGTTATGCTTTGTTATGTCATAGTAGTGCCTTAAATAATTTAAACAGAATTCAAAGCAATTTTTTTCTATGCACTTCCTAAACCAATTACAAATTAAGATACACTTGAATATTTTTGTCGAGAATTTCACATTTTTGAAGGCAATCAATTTCATGTTCAAAAAGCTCTGCTTCTTGGAAAGATTTTCTTTATACTGAGCAGAAAGGTGCTTTCCTACAACTTCTTCCTATTGTTTTAAATTCTATGTTTTCTATCTTTAAGAATAAATCAAACCTCTTGTAAAAGTCCTTTAAATGTGTAGCAATGACTTTGTCTTGTTTAATATTCAGCTTCCCTAACGACTTCCAAAAGACCTTGTCATGGCAAAATGTGACATTTCTGTCCACCCCTAGGAACTTGCTCTATTACTTCATCTGGGTCTTTCAAATGTGAGAACAGTTAGAATTGAATAAAACACTCAATCATTTATTTATTTAAAATATTTATTTAGTGCTTTCCAGGTCCTCCTTGAAGGATGGAGACATAATCTTTGAACTTCTTGGATTGAAAATTATGAAAATAATTGCCATGACAATAGTCATCTCTCCTCTCAAGCAGCTTATAAGTTACTGTGGAGAGAGATGCCAGGGAAACATAAATGCTTTTGAGAATAATAAGATTAGGTAACAAAAAAATGAGTCATTTGTGACAGGTTCTTTGGTATATACAAAAAACAGAGTGAAGGAACAAAAGATCAATGATCATATTTCTGTGGGTAAATTTTAAATAATTGTAATCAACCTAATAATTTTAATAAAATTGCATATATCTTGAGCTAAAATGTCACAAAGTATCAGATTTTTTTAAGTGTAAAAATGTTCAGGCAGGACATACATTCAGACACAATCAGTACAAATTATGGCCATCAGATGGCACTACTTGGGAGCTTTTCAAATGGCAGTCACTGTCCAAGTCCTACACCGGAAGGTAAACTGCCTCTGAGTGGATTCCTTTAACTTGTAGAGTGTGATAAAGTTATATGTAATTTCTTTTTGAATAGGAATTTATTCAACCGTTGTACCTTGAATTGATTGTATTGTTTATACTGAAGATGTATAACTTGATGAAAATTTATAAGTATATAAAATCATATTCTGGGTTATTATTCTTGTTATCAGATTAATCAACGTTGTCAAATCAATCAATAATTATTAACAAATACTTGGCATCTGCTTCTCCCTAGTGGCAACCGTATATAGAAATTGAGAAGACATTTTTTTGTCTTACTCAAGCGTTATTTTTAAAAATTCAAAAATTAAAACATAATCACAATGGTGTGTATTTTTATTTTTGGAAAAGGCCAAAATTCTCTTGAGTCAGTTGATTTGGTCACAAAGATTACGTGTGCATTATCTAATTTGTTCAGCCCTTTCCTTTGAGGAAAATTGAAAAACCTCATAAAATTAAAATCCTCAGGATTCCTGCCAAACAAATGGCTAACTCTGAATTATTTATTCCATAATATTTGAATGATATTTATTGAATAAAGTTGCACCATTCTGGAATTACTCAAAGAATATGTGAGTGCTAGATTTGTTTGAATAAATAATGGAATTATTAAAGGTATTTTAATTCATGAAATTTGTAGGGAAAACCATTGGACATTTTAACCACATAAAGAAATGCCAACCTAGAATGGATAGCAATAACTAATCTTTTCTAGAAGAGTGAAAAGATGGATTTAAAAAAATGGCTGTGTCTTAAGTTTCTAGAACATGAGTTAAAAAGGTTTTTGACTTGCTGAGGATTTTTCAGTTGCTAGTAAGGAAATACCTGATCTCAGAATAATGTAAGAAATGATTTTTTAAAAAGGAGGAGGGCATTATTGTCTCATGCAACAGAAAAGTGCATTATTAAAACTGGCCTTGTAAGTGGTCCTGACTCAAGATTTATGCAGCTCTAGGCAGTGCTTTCCTTTCATTGACATTACAATCAAGTTCTCTTTCCTTGTGCTACAATCCCCAGAAGTCCCAGAGGTTTGTATTTCCAAGCTCAAGTCCAATAGGAAAGATAGCACTTTCTTGTTTGCTTAAGTAAAACCTCAAAAGTCGGTTTGGATGGACCTTCCTGAGACCTCAGACTTGGAGCCACCGTCTTCCGTGAGGCTTGGGTCACAGGCCCACCCTTGTTCTGTGGTGCTGACGTGTAGTTTGAGAGTTGGGAAGACACGTTTCTGCAAAGAGAAACAAGGCAAAGGGACAATGGTTGCTAAGGAGGTGAAAAATTTAAAAAACATCACCTACGCATTAGGATTAATAAAAGATGTAAGAACAAAAGCATAAGGAAATGTATTTAGAATAGATTCCTTTCCTCCCACCACATTTTCGCAGAGTGTGCCCGCCTGTTTTGCCTTTCTACCCATTTTCCATTGCTTTGAAATGGCAGATTCTTCCAACAGAGATGTTTCCTGACCCATGCTCCCAGCGTGACAAACACCTCCTTCTAAAAAGTGACATTCGGGTTTAATATTTCTTTTTTTGGGGGTGGGGGGGTTAATATTTCTTGTATGCATTTGAGACTTTCCTACTAAAAGACTTTCTTACAAAAATTGTAAAAGAGTAGTGAAAGAGGAAGAACTCAAAGTGAATAAGTTCTATGTACCTTTTATTTGATTACTTTGTAGATCAGCATATTAGCTACCAAAGAGATGATCAATTTAATATTCACAAGGCGTTCATTGCTTTTGGTAAGTTCTCCCGCTTGGGAAATGGTGGGAGGATGGATGGTTCCAGTCATTCCACTCCACTTAGGCCGGAGCACCACATGCCTACCATGTGCCACTGACCTTCAGGCGATGAAATAAAACATCCGCAGCAGAAAGCTCGAGTCTCTAGGACACCACTGGCCGTACCTTTGCCCAATGGCTCTTTGATCTTGCTGTTTTGACTTCCTCTTTTGTGTTCCTGAAGTATCTCTGTCGGTTTCTACAACTTTCAGAGGTTGCCTTTCTTGTTATCAACGTTCAGTTAATTGGAATTCTCAATCTTTCATCTCCTGTCATTCCAAATCCAGCCAAAGCCTAACAGCGTGGAGATCCTGGGTTGACAAGACCCTGGGAGGAGAGAGAAGAAAAGGGCAGACGCCGTCACTGGGTGAGGCCCACTCAGGGATCCGAGGCAGTTGACAAGGTGGTTCTGTTGCTGATGCATACAAGGCAATTATCTTTCCATTTTTTTTTTAGTTCTTCTTTGATTTCTTCCATCAGGGTCTCGTCGTTGTCTTCACACAGACCTTACACACTTTCTGTTAGGTTGGTACCTGAGCTCTTTATTTTTTTTTCCAACAAACTTCGTTCCTGTCGAACCCTGCCTTGAAAGATTCCTATGGTGAACCTGCAAATTACACTATTGATTGGACACGAATGGTTCTCACCTTTATGAGCCCACCATCCCCCAAACTCCAGCAAATATAAACAGAATTTATGCATTTAGTCTGAAACATTTCATCAATTGAGGCTTCACTCGGATGCACAGGTGCCGCATTTCAGCAAGCGTCCAAACAGGGAACTATAGTCCGATTTCACCTTTTAAGAGGCATGCTGTTTTCTACAAATAATTCTCTATGAGGCCTCCAAATATAATTAGGGATACTTGCTGTTCCCCACGTCCCATGTGATATGTAGAGTAGAAGAAAAATCTCATGAACCTGACAGTTTTGCAAGTATAATAGTTCCAACTGCCTCATGTCCTCCTCTGCCTTCCTTATACACAGGGAGGTGGCTGGGGTGACTTTCTACCTTTTTATTAAACCCAATTATTATTGTTTCATTGGTACTTTATTTTTTTTTCTCATTAAACTTTGTTTTAATGGGTCTCAACATTCTGTGACAGATTTTTGGTCAAGTTGTTTCCATTAAAAAGTGCTGATTTTAAAAACTCATAACTTAAAACTTTAGAATTTAAAGTTCCTCTTGCCTTCAGTTTTGTCTCCATCTGAAATTGCTAAACAGATGGAAAAATCTCCACTCATGTCAATCACATATTGAAAACAATAGTTCCAGTGAATATAATATGAAGTCTCTCACATGGTTTTAAAAATGCTTTAATATCTTAAAGACACAGAATAATAATTGTAGTGTCAGCTTTTATCATTTTGGACATCTCTTTACTACTGACTAAAGATCTTTGGTACTTAAAATCAGTTTGGGCTGCGGAAGCGACATCAGGCTGTCTTTACATGGGGGAGCTGGGTGTTGGGCAAGTCTCGGTGAAGAAGGCATGTGCGGGAAAGCATCGCTTTTATGTCCATAGCTTTTTATTACTTAAATTCAGAATCTATACATTTTACAATACGGTAATTTGTGAGGTTGTTTTTAGAATGTCTCCTCATTTTTCTTTCTTTTTTTTTAAATTTATTTATTCATGAGAGACAGAGAGAGGCAGAGACCCAGGCAGAGGGAGAAGCAGGCTCCCTGCAGGGAGCCCGACGCAGGACTCGATCCCAGGACCCCGGGGTCATGCCCTGGACCCAAGGCACATGCTCAACCGCCGAGCCACCCAGGCGCCCCTCATTTTTCTAGACCAGCAGTCAGTAATGATTTATCTTTCGTGGTATGCATGAAATACATTCTTTAAACTTTCAACTTGAGGATAAGCTGCTTTGCATTCAAGAAATAGAATGCCGCACAAGTTTACTAAAGAAATTTCTTTCACCTCTTTTTTTTCTGCAAGTTCAGCATCATTCTGAAATTCTAGGAAACTGGAGGTTGGGATATATCACTTCCAGGGAAAACATGGATGGATTTCCTAATAGTTTGGGAATCGGCAGCAAGAGCAATGCCTCTGTAAGTGGCCCTGCAGGGCAGGGAGTATTTGAAAATGAGAGATCAGAGCCGGGGCTGGGGGATGCACCTGTCAGGTACAGGTGAGCGCCTCGGGCACAACTAGGAGGCTGCTGGGAAGGGGGAGGCTCTGCTGCTGCGGGTCTGCTCGGCCTCCAGGCTCACCCCTCTTCTGACCCTTCCCTCCGGCTCACCACGGCATCCCTTGCACAACCACGACCACCCGCCACAGGGCAGAGCACACGTTCACGCTGTTCACACACGGGCCACACGTAGGTCTGGTCAGCTTCTACTTGCAGTCATGTCTCATTTCTGGCTGAAAATAACCCTCCGAATCCTTTCCAGTTGTAATTCGATTGATAAACCTCCAGGCTCTGATCATCATTATTCTAAAACTTAGGACCTGGGTGATAAAGTGACTACGGTGACAAGTCTGAGCAAGAGTGTATTGTGTGTTCAGTACAAAGGAAGACAGGAAAATGGGGGAGAAAGACGTTCACAATTTAAAAAAAAGTAGGAAACAGCTGGCCTGACAGTGCCACATTTTTATCATCCGCCCAACAAACACACACACGCACACACGCATTATATAATCTTTTTTTCCCAAAATAGTGAATGGAAGGTAACTGGGAGGACCAGTGACTGATGATGTAAGTGTCAGTTTTTCTCACATCCTGCAACGTGAAGTGAATTCTTGGTGGTTAAATATAGCGGCTTCGCTTTCTGTCCCCTCGACGTATTTCCTTACTTCTTGGCCTTTCTTGAACTCTTAATGGTAAGAGTAATGGAGAATTGCTCTTAAAAAAGAGTAGGATTGAATAATCAAAATAACTATTAAGGGAACCCTGGGTGGCGCAGCGGTTTAGCGCCTGCCTTTGGCCCAGGGCGCGACCCTGGAGACCCGGGATCGAATCCCACGTCGGGCTCCCGGTGCATGGAGCCTGCTTCTCCCTCTCCTTCTGCCTATGTCTCTGCCTCTCTCTCTCTGTATGACTATCATAAATAAATAAAAAAAAATAAAAAAAAATAACTATTAAAACAAGAAAACACCATTGCTCAGTATGTGAAAGCCGAAACTAAGTATTTATGTTCACAGGACCTAACTTACTTCACAATGTTATTTTAATTAATTGATTTACCGGAGCTTGAGAAGCCAGAGCATGTGGAACAGTAAACGACGCCTGGAAGTAGACTCACAAACACAGTAAAATGTCTTGCAGAAAAATCAATTTCCGGGTGCAGAAGAATGTCTTAAAATAATTTACAATACAGTGATTTTCATAAAAGCTTATCAATTATTAATAAAGTTAACAGGAAGTATTAACAAAATGCCATATTATTGTATGGCTACTCAGTGTCGGGACATGAGCTAGGTGATTTTTTTTTTTTAAGATTTTACCCATTTAACCACCACAAACTATAAACACTACCAAAAAGGAGATAATTTGTTCTTTTGTTATTGCATTATGATAAACATATTAACAGGAGCAGTGTATTCACACGGAGTTCCATAGGCAAAAATCTCAATCCTATTTATGTTTATCATAAGGGGATGTTTTGTCCTGGGAGACACAGGAAGGAGTATTCGCGTCCCTCTAGCCAATGAGCCTGCGACCTAAAACAGTAGTGGAAGGGTCCACGAGGGGCCTGAGAGCATCCTTCAGCCTGCTAAAAAGGTGGATTTTGTTTTTATTTTTAACATAACTGGAGTATTTAAACCTAAATACAAACCAAGTGGTGTCACATTACCTTGTATAAAACATTATAAAATATTTATAATGGTGGATGCTCTGATGAACAAACTTAAATAATGGCTTCTTGCCTGTTTTGTTTTCCACTCATAGCACTAAGTGGATGCACATACAGAAAGAAATAGTAAAAATGACTAATTATATTCAGTTTAAGTAACGACCCTTGGAAATGTTTCTTTGGGTGATCGTGTGTTTGGGTCGCCTCACTCCTCCAAAGTTGCTATAAGAAACCAGCATGTGTTTAAAGGTTATTTAATCTCTTAAGGAAGTCTTATTCTTCATTATTTGGGGGCCAAAAATATAACAGTTAATTAGAATAAAGTGCAGTCCCTAAAAGAAGTTATATTCAAACCCATACATTCAGACAAGGTTTGCAGGGGGAGAAGCGAGGGTGAATGTCATGTAGGAAAAGCTTTCTCTAAAACGTCATTCATATGAAAAACCAAAAACTAAGTAAATAAGAGCAAAGGAAGAGTGTAGTTTCGGGTAAAGAATCAGGGTTCCACGGGATTTCCAAGTTAGACGCACCTCAGCTCTTAGGTGGTTTCGGCCCTAAGGCTGCCTTAGGTGTGCACCACGCAGCAGTGCGTGTTGACAGTGGGTTCTTCCAGACGCGTGGTTCTGCAGTGTAGACAGCTAAGGCACCAAGGGAGCACCCGCCGCTTACATTCCAACAGCCTGTATTTGACACCAAAAAGTGTACTGATTACTTCCCATTCATTTTCAACATTTTCCCACAAGAATCTTTCATGTTCCTCAGAAAAAATGGTGTAAGGGATACCAACCTTCGCCCGAGCGCCCATGAGGAGTGTCCAGGACACAAGAAACGCTTCGGAATTCATTGATTGAACAAAAGACAAATAGTTTAAAGATCGTACTGCACAGTTGCTTTTTGCTTAAACACCTTGAAAAATGTGCATTTGCAAGTGTTTCCCAGCCGGACGCTGTAAATGCTTTAAAGGCAATGAATAGGGGCGCCCCAGGGGGCTCGGTGGTGGAGCACCTGCCCCTGACCCAGGGCGTCACCCCAGGGTCCTGGGTTCCAGTCCTGCTGCGTGGAGCCTGCTTCTCCCTCTGCCTGGGTCTCGGCCTCTCTCTGTGTCTCATGAATAAATAAATAAAATCTTAAAAAAAAAAAAAAAGACAATGTGTATCGGAGGAGGGATCATAAAACCTTGGCCAACTTTTCTGTATGAACAGGGGGATCCCCCCGGGGACCCGTCTGTCTGGGAGCTCCGACCCGCTGCCCTCCGACGGGCTCCCCTCACGCCCTCGATCCTCCGGTATAGACAACAGGATTCGGAGCCGGGGCGGTCGCTGTGACCTGGGCGCCCTGCGTGTCCGTGGAGTGCGGTCCGTGTTGGGGTGAGGATCCGGGAGGGGCAGCCGGGGACAGCCGCCGAGGGGCTTCGCACCTGCCAGCTGCTGGGGGGCCCGGGGGTTAGGGTAGGGGCCCAGGTGAGCTATCAGGAGTCCTAGGGCACCTGCCAGCTGCTGGGGGACCCCTGGATGTGGGGGGTCTCGGCTGGGGGCACAGGTGAGCTAACGGGAGTCCTAAGGCACCTGCCAGCTGCTGGAGGACCCCTGGGTGTGGGGGGTTCTCGGCTGGGGGCACAGGTGAGCTAACGGGAGTCCTAAGGCACCTGCCAGCTGCTGGGGGCCCCGGGGGGTTAAGGTAGGGGCCCAGGTGAGCTAACGGGAGTCCTAAGGCGGCGCCCAGAGACGCGAGCATCCCAGTCTCCGCGTGGGAAGGATCAGCCCCGGTGGTCGGGGACCTGCAGCAGCGCCGGGCCCAGGAGAGCAGAGCGCGGGGCGGCCCAGCATCGCAGGCAGAGGCAGCCCGGCAGACAGGTGCGCAGGTGCGCGGCAGGCCCCGAGGCTCCTGACAGGTGTGCAGGTGCGCGGCACGGCCCGGTGGTTACCGACAGGTGGACAGGTGCGCGGCACAGCCCGGTGGTGGACAGGTGCGCAGGTGCGTGGCAGGCCCCGAGGCTCCTGACAGGTGCACAGGTGCGCCGCCCGGCCCGCCGCCTCGAGCCACCAACCCCCCCCCCCCCCGCAGGTGCGCCAGCTTCCGAGGCACCGCACAGGTACCAGCGCTTCTCCAGGACTGAGCGGTGAGTCGGGGGTAGGGGGGTGACCAGGTGGGGACGGGATCAGGGAAGCTCCGAAGGCGAGGCTGCCGCGGGCTGGTTTCCACCTCCTGGGGCTCGTCTGCGGAGGCGGCAGGAGGACAGAGAACGCTGAAAGGCAGCCCAGGCCTTCCTGGGGTCCCTGCCCTATATGTGAACCAGACATGTGGTTTCCTTCTGCTAAATCTCTTTCTTTTTGCATATTTTCATTGCAGTTGGACTTGCGCACACAGAGTAGGACGCCCAGCGCTCATCCCACCTCAAGCCCCCCTCCCGCCCCTTTATTCCTCCTGACTTGGGGTGCTGGGTCTTAGGCATATTCAGGGAAATTTAAAGAAAACAACGGCATCAAGTTGCACAGGGATTCTGTTGTCGCCTTGCTGACACTAATGGTGCACACAGGGTGGGCTGTCAGTTCTGCGGGAGGCCCTCCAGTGTAAAGGGGTATGGAAAAAAGGGGGTAAACTCTTGGAAAACGTGAGTGTGTAGAGTGGAACATAAAGGAGCTATATTCAGGTTCTGGGTTTTGCACACTTTTTCTTAAAGCCACACTTAAGGGTTTGAAAGGGACTCTGTGTCCAGACATTCATCTATTTTCCAACCTATTTACTCATTTAGATTTGAAAAGAATAAGCCAAGGATTAGCAGCTAAAATCCATGGAAACCAAAACCAACAGAATATCCTTTCCGCACCCGCAGTGTGATTTTTACAGGAAATTAGGAAGAGGAGAGCATGCACATTCATCAGGTGAATTTTCTTTTCCTTGGGCTTCTAGACCTTCTAGGATTCCAAGCTGGTAATGGAATAGGCAGCATTTTTATTCTGACTGCAGACCAGAGGGCTTGCATTCACTTACAGCTTAGTTAGATTTTTCTCAAGAGGAATTTCTTCAGAAATAACAACAACAAACATTCAATATAAATTTGCTTTTCGTTTTTTGAACACATTTTCCACAGACGATCTACTGCTGCTAGTTACATCACTTTAAGTTTCAATGCATGAAACAAGAAGCCTCCAGTGGATTTGCATCATGAAACTGAAATAATTATTGGATTTATGAATATTTGCTGGAGTAATCCTCTTTAAGCTCAAACAGACTCTTCAGGTCTTTGTGACAAAGGAGGCTCCATAAACACCACAGAGGGTTTCCACTTCATCTATTATTGATGTTTAAATTAACATAAATAAATAGGCTCAATCAGGAAATTCCAAATTTTTAATGTTTTGTTACTGGCTTATTTCACTTAGCATAATGCCCTCCAGGCCCACCCATGTTTCCTTCTTTTTTATGGCTAAATAATATCTCTTTGACGTTGGTCTTCGTGATGATTCTTTGAATATGACACTGAAAGCACAGGCAAGAAAAGCAAAAATAAACAAGTGGGACTACATCAGGTAAAAAAGTTTCTGCACAGGGACGCCTGGGTGGTTTGGACGCTTGGGTGGCTCAGCGGTTGAGCGTCTGCCTTCAGCCCAGGGTGTGATCCTGGAGACCCACGATCGAGTCCCACATCGGGCTTCCTGCATGGAGCCTGCTTCTCCCTCTGCCTCTGCCTCTCTTTCTGTGTGTCTCTCATGAGTAAATAAATAAATAAAATCTTTAAAAAATAAATAAAAAATAAAAAGTTTCTGCACAACAAAGCAAAGACAGCTAAGAGCATGAACCAGACCGAAGTTGTTTATAAGTAAATAGAAATGAAGAGGTGAGAAAACCCAGTGGGAACAACATGTTCCAGAAGTTTGGCCATGAAACGGAAGAGAAAGATAGGGGGATACCTAGAGAAAAACAAAGAGCAGGTAAGATTGTTTATTATTGCTATTCATTGTATTTTTAAGATGGAAAATCATGAGCCTCTTTGTGATGTAAAGGAACCATCTGAAATAAAGCTCTTCCGCCCTCATTTTGGAAATAAAATGGTATAACTTTTAATTTTTGAATTGAAGCATTAACTTAGAAAACTATGAACATCTCAAGGTAGAATAGTTGCAAACACATTTACCATAGTGAGATCTAAACCTCTAGTGCTTACAATGTTTGATTCGAGATAAAGATTAACGTACCAAAAAAAAAAAAAAAAGATTAACGTACCACTTCCAACAAGATTAAGATGAAGCCAAGTGCAGGGGAATGAAAGTGGACCACTTTCTTATGCCATACAAGTAAATAAATTTAAAAATGCATGAAAGACCTAAATGTGAGACAGGAACCATCAAAATCTTAGAGGAGAACACAGGCAGCCACCTCTGGGGCCTCGGCTGCAGCAATCCTGAGGGAAGGGAAGCCAAAAGGAAAAAAAGCTATTGGGACTTCATCAAAATAAAAAGTTTCTGCACAGCAAAAGAAACAAACAACTAAAAGGCAACCTTTGGAATGGGAGAAGATATTTGCAAATGACGTATCAGATAAAGGGTTTGTGTCCAAGATCTAGAAGGAACTTATCAAACTTGACACCCCGAAAATGAATAACCCAGTTAAGATAATATTATAATAATAATAATCTTTTAATTTTTTCTTTCTTTTAATAATAATAATAATAATAATGACGATGATGATAATTGGCCATAATTGTAGCTAATATTTTGTGTTTACCATTGGTAGATAGGTCTGACGGTTCATATATATTGCCTCACTTAATTTTTATGACCGCTCTCTAAAAGAGTTAGTATTGGAATCCCCATTACAGACTTCTTGGAAACTCAAAAACAGACATATTAAATAATTCCCCGAGGTATTATGGGTACAAAGGTATGGAGTTGGGCTTTGAGGTCAGACTGCCCCACTTAATACCAACATATATAATATTTTTCCTTTCCTTTAATTGCCCTCTGCCCTCTTCTATAAATTGTGCTGAAATAGATGGTAGAAATTGTGCAAATAAACATTGTTTGGTTGGGAGAAAAGGAAATTAAATATCTAGAGATCTTTCTTTAAAGAGTGTCTTCGCTCATTCTGGTTATTCTTTTCATCTTCAAAGAACTATTTGAATGACTAAAATTTAAAAAATACAACAAATCAAATGGTGCTGAGAATGTAAAAAAAAATTGAATTCTTACAAATTTATAACCGTTGCAGAATAATTTGATAGTTTTTGGTAAGTTTAAACATACTTGTGACCCTTTTATACAGAAATTCTACTTTTAGATGTTTACCCAAGAAGAATGAAAATAAACAAAATACACAGCACACAACAAGAAATGTACGTGGATGTGTATAGAAGCTGTGGTCATCACGGTCTAACCTAGAAACGCGCCCGAAGCTCTTTAACATGCAAATAAACAGATTTTGGTTACTCATATGAGACCACTAAAAACAGAAGGAGCGACCGACTCCGCTGTGACAGACACCCAGCTGAGAGCAAGCACACCGACTCCAAGTCCCAGGCACCACCCGACTCCATCTACTGGGACTTTTATTTATTTTATTATTTTTTTTATATAAATTTATTTTTTATTGGTGTTCAATTTGCCAACATACAGAATAACACCCAGTGCTGGGACTTTTAGAGCAGGGAGCGAACATCTATGGGGACAGAAATCAGAGTGGTCACCTTCGGGGAGGGAAGCGGACTATGAAAGCCATGAAGAAACTGGAAGAATTCAGTGTTTGTGTGTGTGTGTGTGTGTGTGTGTGTGTGTGAGTAATTTTACATAAGATTGTTAAAAAATCACTGAACTGAAAACCTGAGTTCTGTACCTTATATTCTTTGCTGACCTGTGTGCACCATGAGGCACAGCTACTGCTGCAGGCGACCCGCGGAGACGTGGTGGCCTTGGCTCCAGGCCCCTGCAGGGAGGTGGATGCTGCAACAGAGTGAGGCCCACGAATCTTTGGTGTCTCAGTGCTTACCAAAGTTCTGATTACACTATATTGTAGTCCACGAGGTGTGCAATAACATTATTTCTAAAAACAATGTCCGCCTCTTAATCAAAAAATACTTTGCTGCTAAAATATATTAACCATAATCCGAACTTTCAGCAAGTGGTAATCACTGGTCACAGATCACCATAGCAGTAATGATGAAAAAAATGTAAAATATTTTAAGAATCACTAAAAATGTGGTACAGAGAAATAAAGGAGCAAATGCTGTTGGAAAAATGACGCTGACAGACTTGTCGAGGCAGGGTTACCACAACCTTCAATTTGTAAACAAAAAACAAAAAGCCCGGAGATGCTCAGGTGGCTCAGAGGTTGAGCGTCTGCCTTGGGCAACCCCAGGGTCCTGGGATCGAGTCCCACATCGGGCTTCCTGCATGGAGCCTGCTTCTCCCTCTGCCTGTGTCTCTGCCTCTCTCTGTGTGTCTCATGAATAAGAAAATAAATAAATAATAAAATGTTTTCTAAAAAATGCAAGGGCACTTGAGTGGCTCAGTCGGTTAAGCATCTGACTCTTGATTTTGGCTCCGATCATGATCTCAGGGTTGTGGGGCTGAGCCCCGCATCAGGCTGCATGCTGCGTATGAAGCCTGTTTAACGTTTTCTCTCTCCCTGTCCCTGCTTCCTGCTCACTCGCTCTAAAAAAAAAAATAAAAATAATGCAGTATCTGCAAAGTGCAGTAGAGCAAAGTACAGTGATCAATGGAGAGATAAATAATGAAAAAACAAAGTAGCTAGAATTATACTATTTTCTGCAGATATAGTATCCATTTTTCATTCTTTCTAGCCTTCTTAGCTTTTGGTGTTTTTAAACTTACATTATTGCATCACACAGAAAAAAATTCCAGAGTTTCCCTTAAAGCCTATGATTGCTTTAGTTTAGTTTTGTATTTTTTAATGTAGATACACTTTCTTGGATTTAGAAAGATGCCTTTTATAGTAATCCGCCTCCAAAATAGCCCCCAATAATTCTCATCTCATGCTGTTCAGTCATCACGTAGCTCCTTCTTTTTTTTTTTTTTTTCACGTAGCTCCTTCTTACAAGGCAGAAATGGCATGATCTACAAGTTTGCAATAAAAAAAGGGATGGATATGTTAATTAGTTCGAATATGGTAATTATTTCACAATGTATATGCATATCAAATCGTACACCTTAAACATATACAATTCTTAATTGTCAAATATTCCTCCATAAAAAAGCTCTTTTTAAAAAATACAAAAATTAAAAAGAAGATATTGGGTCTTGTGCCTTGTTCTTTTTTTTTTTTAGATTTTATTTATTTATTCATGAGATACAGAGAGAGGCAGAGACACAGGCAGAGGGAGAAGGGGGCTCCATGCAGGGAGCCCGATGTGGGACTCGACCCTGGGACCCGGGGATCAGGGCCTGAGCCAAAGGCAGATGCTCAACCGCTGAGCCCCCAGGAGCCCTGCACCGTGCTCTTTAGAATCACTGTTCCCACAGCCAACGTGCCCCGAGAACTCCAAGCAGCCCCATGGGGAGATTCACATGGCGAAGCTGCCAACAGTGGGACCAACGGGGCGGCGATGTGTGTCAGCATCAGGAGGCATCAGACTAGGACCAGCCCCAGCCTAGTCTTCAGAGGGCTGCAGTCTTCGCCTGTAACTTTTTTCCAGCTTTCCTGACACATAACGGACATACATCGTACAAATAAAGGGTGTGCAGTGTGATGACTTGATACACGCGTAGCTTGTGAGATGATGACTACAGGGTCAGTGAACACCTCCGTCACACACTCCGTTACCATTTTTGTGTGCATGCGGCGAAAACATTTAAGATCTACTCTCAGCAACTTGTTGAGAATGTTTGCATCCATGTTCCTCAGGGATATTGGTCTGTAATTCTCCTTTTTGGCAGAGTCTTTGTCTGGTTTTGGAATTAAGGTGACGCTGGCCTCATAGAACGAGTTGGCAAGTATTCCATCTCTTTCTCTCTTTCCGAACAGCTTTAGTAGAATATGGTTTCTTCTTTAAACGTTTGATAGAATTCCCCAAGGAAGCCATCTGGCCCTGGACTTTGGTGTCTTGGGAGGTTTTTGATGACTGCTTCCATTTCCTCCCTGGTTATTGGCCTGGTCAGGTTGGCAAATTGAACTCCAATAAATAATAAATAAATAAATAAATAAATAAATAAATAAATAAATAAATATCTACTCTCAGCAACTTTCTACTTATTGTTAGCTATAGTCGCCTTTAGGTCTCCAGAACTTATTCACCTTATACCTGGAAGCTCACACCCTTTGACTAACGCCTTCCCTCCCCACCCAGCTCTGCCTCTGCCCCTGGCAACCACCAGGCTACTCTGTTTCCTTGAGCTCAGTTTCCTGAGATCCCACATACCAGCGAGGTATCTGAGTGCATATCTGAGTGCAACCTAATGAATGGCTCTGAGCCAAAAGCTCTCAGATAAACTGAAATTCAAAAACCATGGGAACTGTGAAGTAATCAATTTTATTATTGTTGTAAATATTGAGTTAATTTGCGACATGGTAATAGAGAATTATAATCAATAGATTGCTGAGAGTTTTTATAAAGAATGACTGTGAAATAGTCAAACTCTTTGTATTCACCTAACAAAAAGATCACGTGATTTTCTGTTTTTATCTCTTAAAATGGTAAATTATATTGACTGGTTTTCTAATGTCAAATTTGATCACTATATGTCATCATTTTCATGCATTACTGAATTATTTCTCCTGACACCTAATTTGGGGTTTTTACACTGATGTTCAGTAATAAAATTGGTAATATCCCTTCCTACTAGAGAATTTATTGCAATTAGGTGTCAATAGTGATTCGATTATACAATAATTTTGGAATATTAACATCTCTTCTGTTACTTACACACAAAAACAGTTTGTGAAAGACTTGATTGTGTGTATGTATTTGTTTTCAATTGTTTGGTAGAATTTTCTGGTGAAGACATCTGGTTCTATAATTTGAAGGGGAAGTCTTTAGACTACTGATTCATTTTTTTTTTCTTGAAGATTTATTATTTGTTTGTTTGTTTGTTTGTTTATTTATTTATTTATTTATTTATTTATTTATTTAAAGAGAGACAGAGAGAGAGAGACCGAGCACTGGAAGGGAGGAGCAGAAGGAGAGGGAGAAACACCTCCCTACCGAGCCGGGAGCCCAGCACCGGGCTTGATTCCAGGACCCTGGGGTCATGACTCAAGCCGAAGGCAAATGCTTAACTGACTGAACCACCTGATTCATTCTTTAAAAATTGTTTGTCTGGACCAGTTATCTATTTCTTCTGGAATCAGCCTCAGAAAATTATATTTTTTTCCTTAGGGTTTTAAAATTTTATTCATCTACATTGTTATGTTTATTTGATGTTTATTCTTCTTTTACTGGATTACCTGAAGGGAGATACCACTTATTTATTATTTATTTTTGTAATGTATTATTCATTATTTATTTTTGTAATGTATTATTCATTATGCTTTTTAGAATATTATTCAGTTTATTTTCTGAGTATATCTTGACAGAGTACTACCAAATTTTAATTCTTTTCCAAGAATCGTTGTTGGCTCCACTAATACGGTCCTCTGTACATATATTTTGTTTCATTAATCTCTGATGTTTTCTTTGTAGGTTATTTCCTTCTGTTTTCATTTGATTTAATTTGCTAGTTTTCTTTTTGATTCTAGGGATGAATAGTTAAGTCATTATTTTTTGATGTTATTAAAAATAATTCTCAATGCACTTTAATTAGAAATTTTATGAATTCTGGATTACTTTTTGACAAATCAATATGTCAGGAAGAATAATGGCTCCCCAAAGATGTCCATACTCTAATACTCAAAATCTGTGAATATGTCACCTTATATGGAAAAAAGTCATTTTGTAGGTATAAAAATGCTAGGGACTTTAAGGTGGAGAGATTATTCCGAGCAATCTGAGTTAGCTCAATCTAATCATGCGAATCCTTAGAAATGACTCTTGGAATGCTACTCTTACTACTCGTGACAGGTTCATGAGTTCAAATCCCAGGTTGGGAGGAGTTTACTTAAAAAAATAAAGCTTGTATGTCAACTATACTCAAATTTTTTAAAAAAAAGTAAAAGATATATTCCTCAGTTTAAAGGACACAAATAGTATTTTACACACCTTTAGTGTTTACATAAGTTTCAAATTTACACAGCACTTTTAGATGAGTTTGTGTTTGTCGTCTTCTAAGAGCTTGATATTCTCTGAATTGAGTCATACATTAAAATCTGAAATCAAAATCTTTTTTTAAAGGTTTTATTTATTTATTTATTTATTTATTTATTTATTTATTTATTAGAGACACACAGAGAGAGGCAGAGACACAGGCAGAGGGAGAAGCAGGCTCCATGCAGGGAGCCTGATGTGGGACTCGATCCCGTGTCTCCAGGATCACACCCTGAGCCAAAGGCAGTCAACCGCTGAGCCACCCAAGCGTCCTTGAAATTGAAATCTATGTATCAAATCCTAGACAAAAGTAAGGTCATATTTTAACTTTATTTAAGAGGTACTAGACACTCTTTCTTGTTCACATATCTTCATTCTTCACACTTTCAAAATGAATTTCATCAAATGAGAATTACTATGTAATTTTTTGAAATGGGAATCTCTGTTTAACTTTCAAACTGTTACTTAGCACAGTGCCTGCCGCTTCATAGGTGAACAAAAAAATCTATAGGAAAAAAACATTGATTTGTTTTCAGGCAAATTACTGGAAAAATTTTGGTCAAAATAGTATGATGAACTATCCACAAGATGGCAGTAGTATATACTCAGGGAATGCAGTGTACAATGTGACTTTAAAAAATTGGTAAGAAGTTAAACTATTGTAGAGTGGCATTTGGACACATACGATGACCCTACATAGTGTATTTTACCTGAATTTTGTTTGTGTTGAGACAGTGTTACTCATTTAGGAACAGATAATTTAGAAATAATTCCATTGAAATTCACCATATGGTTGGACAAGCTGATTTTCAGTTTTCTTATTGAGATCTTATAAAATATTTATTTATTTATTTATTTATTTATTTATTTATTTATTTATTTTTAAAGAGGGGCTCCTGGGCGGCTCAAGCCCAGGATTCAAACATAGAACTAGGGCATGTTACTCATTCTCTCTGTCTCTGTCTCCCCATCTACTAAGGTAGGCAAATACCTGTTACGTTTGTCTTGATAATTATGTTAATGTGTGTGAAATGCCAAAAACCATGCTTAGCATAGAGTAGGCACTCAGACGTCAGCATTTATTTCATAGTTCTTCCCAGTTACGAAAGCTATGGTAATTTAGTATGGTTTCAACAAATATATCTTGAACATAAAATTGAGAATGGTGATAAATAGAGTATTGGAAGTATGGTAAGTATGTTTGGGAGGAGTGAGAGCAAGTGGAGAGCAATCTACCCAGACTAATAAAGAGTATAATGGCAAAAAAATAAAAAATAAAGTGAGTTAAGTGGGTTAAGTGGGTTAAGCATCCAATTCTTGACTTTGGCTCAGGTCATGATCTCAGGGTCATGCTCAGCATGATGCCCCTCCCTTTTTCTCTCCCTCTCTGTCTCTCAAATAAATAAATAAATCATTAAATATAATAAGATGTGGTCTATTTATACAATGGAATATTATTCACCCATCAGAAAGAATGAATACCTACCATTTACATTGATGTGGATGGAACTGGAGGGTATTATGCTGAGTGAAGTAAGTCAATCATAGAAAGACAACAATCAGATATGGTTTCACTTGTATGTGGAATATAAGAAATAGTGAAAGGGATGATAAAAGAAGGGGGAAACTAAGTGGGAAAAATTAGAGAGGAAGACAAACCATGAGAGACTCCTAACTCTGGGAAACAAAGGGTTGCAGAAGGGGAGGTAGGTGGGAGGATAGGGTAACTGAGTAATGGGCATTAAGGAGGGCATGTGATGAGATGAGCACTGGGTGTTATACTATATTTGGCAAATTGAATTTAAATAAAATTAAATTTAAAACTAAATAAATAAATAACATTAAAAAAAAAACCAACAAAAGCCTGATGCATAAATTTAGTAATGCACCATTTTCCACTGATTTTCTTAGCCAACTTCTAACTATATCCTTTATATGATGCATGGTTACTTATTTGGTACAGGTATGAATTAAGATAGATCAAATACAAGACAAATATCATATGATTTCAGTCATATGTGGAATTTAAGAAAAAAAAAACAAATGAACATAGGAGAAGGGAAAGAAAAATAAAATAAGACAAAATCAGAGAGGGAGAGAGACCATAATAGATTCTTCCCTATAGGAAACAAACTGTAGGTTGTTGGAGGGGAGGTGGATGGAGGACGGGGTGACTGGGTGATGGGCTTTAAGGAGGTACTTGATGTAATGAGCACTGGGTGTTATATGCAACTGATGAATCACTAAATTCTATCCCTGAAACTAAAAAAAAATGTTTAATAAATATTTCATATTGATAATGAAGTCTTAGAAATTCTAAGGATAAAACATTCCTGGTATTGAAAAAAAAGAAGAAGACTTACTTACTTCCTTATGGCATTAACCATGTTAGAGACTACAAGCTACTGCTTCCATGGAACAGTATGTGAATCTTGGTACTGTTTACAATGTTCTTCTATTAAAATAAACCAACAGCCAAACTATGTTTTTAACAGCTAAGCTATTTAGAATTTAAGACAATAAAATACATGCTGATTATTAGCTTCACTTGATGTGTTTAATCATTTGAAAAAGATTATTAGGAAAATTTATGTTTAAAATAAGATTTAAAAATGAAATAAAAATTGAAATTTAAAAAGTATGCAAGTTTTAAGGACATGGTATAAATATCTTTTATCAGTATTGGACCAAAATCTATTCCACAAAAAATACAAAAATCTTATGGGGAAAATTAAAATCCTGTTCCTCACATAGTCTTGGCATATTAATAATTATAATCCTGAGGGATTTGACCAGTGTGCTCAACAGACCCACCACAAATTTTCTATTATTGAGAAATACATATTGAATTGCAGTCATTATAACATAAGGAAAATATAAACAGTTCCATGAAAATTCTGTATTCTCCCCTATGAGATAAAAGGATTGTTTAATTAACAGTAGTTCCTTCAAATGTCCCTGGGATCATTTCCCCAAGGCCAGTCACATTTTAAATATTACCACTAAAATATATCAACCATTTAGTGCCAATGCAAAGTAGGTTAGTCTGCCTAAGGTAATTGCTTAATTTTCTTAAAGATTTTATTTATTTACGAGAGAGAGAGAGAGAGAGAGAGAGAGAGAAGCAGACTCCCTTTTGAACAGATCCCTACATGGGGCTCAATCCCAGGACCCCGAGATCGTGACCTAAGCTGAAGGCAGATACTTAACTGACTGAGCCACCCTGGCACTCTCGTATTTGCTGAATTCTGAAGATTTGAACTAGTCAACAGAATTACTTATCTTTAAAAATATCATTGTTTCTAGTTAAAGAAGAAATATGGGGTTTTATTTGGTAAGATACATCACAATATTCTTTATGGCTTATTTCATTCCCAATTTTTAAGAAAAAAAGCTAGTTTTTCTGGATATCTGTGTGTAATAAAAACATTTTAAGAAAAGTAAATATGGGACTTTATTTTTGGAAAAAGGAGTGAGTTTATGCTTTATTAAAGTAAAGAAAACAAAAAGTAATCGGGCCTTTGTTTTCTCTCGGCTATAGAATGCTAAAGAAAAGAGTATTTTTTTTTTTTACAGTTTTTATTTATTTATTCATGAAAGACAGAGAGAGAGGCAGAGACCCAGGCAGAGGGAGAAGCAGGCTCCATGCAGAGAGCCCGACGTGGGACTTGATCCTGGGACCCTGGGGTCACGCCCTGGGCTGAAGGCAGCGCTAAATCACTGAGCCCCCCGGGCTGCCCAAGAAAAGAGTATTAAGGGAAAAATGAGAGTTGTGTACTGAAGGAATGCTGTGGATTAGAACCATATAAAGTATTTCAATACTGATACTGGGTTCATTTGTTCTCCAGTTTACAGATTTATTTTGTGTTGCCCTGTTCCAGTTAGAGAAATTTAATAACAATAAGAGTGTTGGCTTGTATTCCAAATATTGATGATGTAATTGCATTGAATCGTAATTAACTTTTTTTTAAAAAAGAAAACATGTATTTGTGAGAAAGCTGGCCAGAAGGAAAGGTAAAGACTATTTCTTCAGAAACACTTAAGGTTGACCTGCTTAGTAAGTGAAGCAGCTCTTTAGCCTCATTAGACAGAGCCAACTACATTAGTAGACATAAGGAAATGGCATTAAATTATCAAAATGCCATGCAACAAGTAAAATAGTATATTCTCTAGAGCTACATAGTAATAATGGCAACTCAGTCACTGTTTGCAAATTAAAGAAAACAGATATTCATATAAATCGGGGGTAGTGACTGAAATCATTGCTGATGGATCTTTTTTTTTAAGAGGATATATGCAATGTAATGTGCCCAGGCAAGGTGAAAAGTGTACATTAATTATCAAGAAATCAAGAAACTGACAATTTTCTTGGACAGCCTTGTTCATATTTTATATTAGAGACCATGAATGGTACACTGTAGACCCTGACCTCTCAAAGTTTAGCCAATCTAGCCTTGCTCTCTGCCGTATCCGTATTAGAATTCTGAGAGACAGTGATGGTGTGGGCCCTTTAGGCTTACACTAAATATCGTAACATAATAAATATAAATGAATGAATATCATGAAATAGTGATACCTTCATCAACTCATATTCTTTTTTTTTCTCAAGACAAAAAAGTGGAGTATTTTTAGAGCCATAACAAGTTTAGAGTTGTTGCAAAATACTGGTAAGCATGGTAATACAAGTTTTTTTTAGTTTTGCTAAATGTGCCAGCAATAATGTTGTTGCTATTACTGAGGATGAGCATGGTATTGAAGTAGGTTTTGCAATTATGGTGAGAGAGTAATGGGCACAGTCACTGTAACATCTGTTACCTATTGTCCTGGGACTTCTAGAGGAATGGATAGCTGTCGGGTCACCAGAGCTCCTTTCCTTATGCTATTGAGGAATTGGCCCAGAACTTACAGAAAGCAAAAAACGCAGGTGAGATACTATCAAAGGTACATATGTTTGGGGTGGAATTAAAACAGAATTCTTTGATTGAGCTACTTGTTTCAGAATGGACCTATAGGCTCTGAGTTCCCCACACCTTACTCAGGGAGGGGAAACCCATTTTAAAGACAATTTTACTCTAAAATGAAGTAGTTAAACTTTCTTCTACATTAAACTTGAAATATGTATTGTGAACTAATAGGTCCAATATTCACCTAACTCCAATATTTGGGAAAAAAAAAGAAACATTGCTCATCTCAGCTTCCATGTAGCATCATGAATAACTGTTTTTTGGGATAACTAATGTTTGATATGCTATTGCCAAGTAAAATTTTTACAGAAAGTATTTTTATAATTCTTCTTTCAGCCAAAATATTTTACTCTAAATAAGATATAACGCTTGAGTTCAAAATAATTGAGTCGGTACTTTGACAACTAGATTTTTAGTGGACATACAATAGTGACTGAGTCTCACTTCTGACCATGCAGTTTTGGAAGTGATTGACCACTGTTGAGAGTTCGGCTAAACCACTTCATAAAGCTGCTGACTTGGCATCCATCTGGGGTCGCCACGATGCCTGAGGGACCTTGAGCCGACATTAACCCTTCCTTCAAGTGTACATCCTGGACAACAGCCCACAGAGTCATAAGTAAATGTAAGTTCTGGCTACAAACACCACCCCCCATGGGCCTTGTGATGAATAATAGGCTCCCTTATCTTCCAGGTCCTTCTTCTACACCCTTAGCTAAAACTACTGGGAAGCATATAGAAATCCTGTTCTTTTTGGCTTAAATTGACCAATCTGGCATCAGCCAGGGAACTCCGAAGTACTCCACCCTTGAGCCCTAATAAAAGCATGTGCCGTCAGCACCTGTTCCAGTCCCTCTGCCTGCCCTGAGTGTTGACTTCCCCATGTGGTCTTGAGTGGGCTGTGTTCTCCTCCACATCCAGCGAGTAATAAACTCTATTTTGCTTTCCCTTGTGGTCTTTTGCTGAACCATGTCCAACATCCTGCACTCCATCATTACTTGGTAAATGATGATTGATCAAAGTCACAGCTCAGTGGGAGGCAGGACTGTTTTGACGGATGAGGACTGAAATGAGTGTTGGAAGGAGGACTTCTCTATTGAATACCATATTCAGTCAGAATATGGTGTTTTTTTACTACTCAGTGATTATGACGTTCAATACAGAAGTCTTCCTTCCAACACTCATTTCCATTCCCATCCATCAAAATAATTCTGCTTCCCACAACTCGAATAATATGACTCTACTATGTGCATAATAAGAAATAGGGGCCCAGTGAAGTCAAATTATGATTCAAGAGACAATATAAAAAATCACATACAACTGATGAATCACTCTACCTCTGAAACTAATAATACATTAAATGTTAATTGATTTTAAATAAAATAAAAAAATTTTAAATCACATAAATTACCAGTCCCATGAAGATTACAGAAAAGCAGCAAAATCAAAAGTATATGTTATATTTATTTTTTACTTCTGTTTATTTACTGATCTCATATATGTATATGCAGGTGTATGTGTATGTACATAGTGAATGATGATGTGGAACACACTCCATTCAGGAGAAACGTGTCATTAATATTATAAAAGATTAGAAAAATAAAACTAGCCCATAATTTATCTTTTTGTACCCTGGACTTACTTTATATTTTTTAAAAAGTGGTAGATGATTCTATCATAATGATGACCTATCTAAGCTACTTCTACTTAATGATAATAGCATGTCTCTGATGAAAAATATGAGCTGCACGCTATGACCACTGACCAGACAAAAACCGCACCTAGGTGATAAGCATTAGTAAGATTCATGCAAAATATTTTTTCCTTAATTGTATCTTATTTTACACATTCTTTCTGTTTCAGAGAAATAGAATGGTGAGACACATGAGCACAGAGACACACTTAATGGCCTTTATTGATATTTTTGAAGTTGTTTCTATATTTAAATGGTATCTTTTGATGCACATACTTTTATTCTTACAGGGAAACGATTCTAAAATATGATTTGTGAAAATCACACCAGAGTCACTGAATTTGTTCTTCTCGGTTTTACAAATAACCCTGAGATGCAAGTTTCCCTCTTTATTTTGTTCCTCATCATCTATACAGTCACTTTGTTGGGCAATTTCCTTATTATCACAGTTACCAGTGTGGATCCTGCTCTTCAAACACCCATGTACTTCTTTCTCCGAAACCTATCACTTCTTGAAGTCTGTTTTACCTTGGTCATGGTGCCGAAGATGCTGGTGGATCTAGTGTCCCTAAGGAAGATCATCTCTTTTGTGGGCTGTGGTATCCAGATGTACTTTTTCTTTTTCTTCGGCAGCTCCGAATGTTTTCTCCTGTCTATGATGGCATATGATCGCTTTGTGGCCATTGGTAACCCTCTCCGTTATTCAGTCATAATGAATAGGTCCCTATGTTTATGGATGGCTGTCGGCTCTTGGATGTCTGGGGTTCCTGTCTCTATGCTACAAACAGCTTGGTTGATGGCCCTTCCTTTCTGTGGACCAAATACCATAGACCACTTTTTTTGTGATGGTCCCCCAGTGCTGAAACTAGTCACTCAAGATACAACCATGTATGAAATGCAAGCACTTGCTTCCACACTACTGTTTATCATGTTTCCCTTTTCCCTCATTTTGGTCTCCTACACCCGCATTATCATAACCATCCTGAAGATGCCCTCTGCTACCGGTCGTCAGAAGGCATTCTCCACTTGTTCATCACACCTCATTGTGGTATCCCTTTTCTATGGAACAGCCAGCTTGACCTACCTGCGACCCAAATCCAACCAGTCCCCAGAGAGCAAGAAGCTAGTGTCATTGTCCTACACTGTCATCACTCCTATGTTAAACCCCATCATCTACAGCCTAAGGAACAATGAAGTGAAGGGGGCAGTCAAGAGGACAGTTACCCGAAAAGTCTTGAAGTTAGATGCGTTTTGACTTCTATTGCATAGAATGTTTCTAAACAAAGTAGGGACAACAGAACCCACAGACAAAAGCTTAAAAGGAGTGCAAGATTCGCTCTGAGTTTTTTAGTGGCACTTACTGTGAGGGGTGGGTCTCAGGGTATCAGTCAGAGTCCCAGCAAAAGACAGATCGTATTCTTAGGATAATTGAGACAATCTTTATGAGGGGGGTATTTATGAATTGGGGAGTTGGGGGGGCAAATATAGTTAATTGTCCCACAGCTCATATGATGGAAATTCCACATGTCTTGATCTGAAGAGGCAAGGGGAAGAAGTAAGACCTGGAACTTGGACGATGCTACAACTATAAGTAAAAGCCACCCAAGAGAGGCTCTGTTCTTTAGTAGAAGAAGGCAGCCACCCCAGCCTTAATTTATTCTGACTCGCTCAAATTTGCTGATGCCTGTCCTTCATCAAACCAAATCTGAGAGAGATGGCAAGAATTGCTGTCAAAGCAGTAGATGAAGGTCAGCTTTGTGGGGCACAGATAAGAATAGAAAAGTTATGAAGCATAAATGAAAATATTCACCCACAAGCCCCTATATATTCTGCAATATGATGCAAATATAATCTTGTAATGTGTATTAACTTTTTATTTATTTTTTATTTTTTTAAAGATTTATTTATTTATTTATTTATTTATTCATGGTAGGCACACACACAGAGAGAGAGAGAGAGAGAGAGAGAGGCAGAGACACAGGCAGAGGGAGAAGCAGGCTCCCTGCAAGGAGCCCGATGTGGGACTCGATCCCGGGACCCCAGGATCGCGCCCTGGGCCAAAGGCAGGCACCAAACCACTGAGCAACCCAGGGATCCCTTAAGTAACTTTTTAAAAGATGTATTGAAAAGTGGAAACTTGTAGTTGCCAAGAATTCATGGTTCAGATTCTTTATATGGGTTGCTGTTTTAAATGAGGTTATATAATAAGATTACCTTCGTATTAACTATTTGATGACATGGTTCTGGACTGCTTTGGTTATTGGCTTAATCATCTATTAATTTTTATTTTATTTTTTTAGGATTATTTGAGAGAGAGAATGGGAGAAGGGTGAGGGAGAGCGAATCTCAAACAGACTCCACGTTGAGCACAGAGCCCAACACAGGGCTCAATCTCATGACCCTGAGATCATGACTTGAGCAAAAACCAAGAGTCCTACACTCAACTGACTGAGCCACTCAGGCTCCTATATTAATTTTTATTAATTAGCTATTACTTCTTAGAATTTAAACAAGAGATACTTGCTTGCCACTATAATGAAAGCAAGAGTAGTGATAATAATAACCAATGTGATCTATCAAGGCACAGTCTTTCATAAATGGCCTTGCAACAACCCAAAAGGTAGATCCTATTATACATTATTTCTCATAGAAGATGAATTAGGACCAGAAAGTTTAAGTATCTTTACAGGGCAAAGAGTTTTGAGAGGTAACCACAAAAATTCAAATTCAGACCTTTCTGCATTTGAAATTCAATATGTTGACTTCTTAAAAATATCAGGATATTTTCATCCTGATAAAACACCACTTATATGTGGTGATTTTGCCTTTAAGGCCATAAATATCTTAAATTAATATCTTAATTCTTAATTCAACTAAGAAGACAAAAGGAAACCGAGTCAAATGTAATTTGGGAAAATTTCATATTTCCACACTCATAAAGATATATTGGCTTTGAATATGCAATTTATGCCTGATACTATCTGTTGCTCTAAGTCTTCATTAGCCAATGCTTTTCTTAATCGTACAGATTTTTCTTTAAGCAGAAACTACCCTCTATCATTCTTGTTCAGTATCCCAGAAAAATTTAAAATCATCACAAATTTGCAACTTGTGATGACTTTTAATTTAATTGTAATTTCCTGAGGTATGTATCCATTGAGTATAATGGGAGTTTGGGATAGGGAATGTCGGTTCCTTTAAATCTTTCTCCTTCAGTGGCCTTTTAATTGTTTAAACCTAACTCACATACTCCAAATTAATGTTGCTAAGTTCAGTGATCATCTGGTAAGACTGTTACAATAGTTTTCTTTTTTAAAAAAATATTCATTTATTTGAGAGCAATATAGTGCAGTGGGAGGGGTAAAGGGAGAGGGAGAGAATCTCAAGAAGACTCCCCACTAAGAGTGGAGCCCAACATCGGCCTTGATCCCACAACACTCAGATCATGACCTGAGCCAAAATCAAGGGTAGACACTTGACTGACTGAGCCACTCAAGTACCCTTGGTTTCCTACTATTTGAATGTGACTCATGAGTAGACTGTGAGATTATAAAATCAGTTTAGTAGTGTATATGTATGTGTTTAATAAGCTAGCATAATAAAATCAAGAATAGATTAACATAACAACTTATGAAAAGAGTTTATGGGAGCATCTGATTCATAGTAAACCCTATCTGAGTGTCTCATAGTATTATTGTTAGAATAAGAGAAAATATAGGGACATCTGGGGGCTCAGCAGTTGAGTGTCTTCCTTTGACTCAGGCTGTGATCTTGGGGTCTGGGATCGAGTCCCATATCAGGCCGCTGCATGGAGCCTGCTTCTCCCTCTGTGTGTGTCTCTCTCTCTCCTTCTGTCTCTCTCTCTCTCTGTCTTTCATGAATAAATAAATAAAACCGTTAAAAAGAGAGAGAAAATATAAATTGGATCCCACATATGAAAAAGTATGTTTTAGCTATGCATGTATTATGTTTTGAGTGAAATGTAAAATTAATTTCTTCTTGTAAGATGTAAGCAAAAATTTTTATAAGGCATTCACTTATTGCATATTTTGTGTGATTTATATCCCTTGGCTTTTTGCAGGGAATTTAAAATACAATTATGATGTTTCATATAGTTTTATTTAAATTAATATAAGCCACAGAGCCACAAAACCCTTGAGGAGACTTTTTAAGCCTGTCATCCTTAATTTACAAATTGATTTTTTTGTTAGAGTTCCAAAAGCTAATTAATGGAGTCATCATTATATCTGGAGAGATGATTAAAAGGACACATTGGATGAGTTGTTCACACACAAAAATGCTAAGATTTTTCATCACTTAACAGCAATTCCAGAATTTTCTATGGACAAATATTTTCATCACTTTTTTAATGATGATATGATTGATTTTTTTCAGTTATCGTGCAAAAAACATTCTGTAAGGAGTTTTTCTTAAGTTTACAATTCCACAAATCACTGCCCTATATGTGCCTCTACTGTTATTTAGAAACATTTCTGGTTGTATGTCCTCCAAATATCTGTAAGTTTAAGTGTCAGAGGATATCCTCAACGGCCAACCCCGGTATCCCTAAGATAAGAATTGGTTAGATCAATTACTTTACATATTATCCAATCCTGTCACATGTATGAGAGCTGAGGTAAGAAGAGCAGTCAACATGGTTGACATTTCAAAGTAGCTTAAAAAGCCTATCTTTGCACTATTTCAATGGCAGTCAAGTCAAATTAGTGAATCCAATCCAATGTGTAACATTGGTTCATATTTATATTTAACATCAGGAAATAACCCTGCCCCAAGAGACTTTTATTTTGGTTAGGAGACAAAACTTAAGAGCAATTAGTAAAAATACAATTATATAATGAGGTGACAAAGCAAAATTCTCAATTGTTAAAATCAATGCTATAAAATGACCATACATTCACATTTATAAACTCTTATAAAATAATATTGATAGTGAGTGCGTGATATTTAGGTTGTAGAGAGGATAAAATATACTTAAAATGCTGATTCATTATGGAATGAAACTTACATACTTGGTAGTCAGATAATCACAATTTTGAATTCCAGATCCAATAATCAGTAACTATTTATTCCCCATGAACCATCATCTATGCCACAGGCTTGTGGCAAAGTCATGTGAGTTTTCATTGTGCTACTACAATTCAGTATATTTGGAAAGGAGGGAGCAGTGATGATTTACTGACCACTTAGCCTCTGGACTCCTCATTTTGAGTCTTAGGGAAGGCAAAAACCATTTCCCATGGAGAAGTGAAGTCCGGATATATATTTTACCAGACTCCCTTAGAGCTCGTTTGCAAATTTGTAAGCTAAGCTCAACTAATCAGATTTTAAATACTGATTTAAGGATGCAAAGAAATGGGGACAGTGGGGTTCACAGAAGCCAGTGGTTCCCGGTGTCCAAGGGCAGAGGAGACTGCAGTGGCGGTGGCCGTCCCCAGAGTCTAGTACTGGTAGTGCAAAATTAAGCTGTGGCGTCCACGTTTTCACTGTGGTCACACCAATGTGTCTACACAACTAAATCTGGAGTATTAATTTAGATTTTCACTGTGGCCCTGACTGCTGCTTATCTTTGTGTTTCCTTTCCATTTTATACGTGGTATACTTCTCAACATCTTTTCAATATTTTTCCTGTGTAAATCATGAAAAATCAATTTCAGTTTTTTTGGTTTTCTGTTTTTGTTTCTTTTTTATTTTGTTTTTTAATTTTTTTTTCAATGAACAAGTCTACTGGATAAAAAATAAATCAGAAAAGAAATAAACAAATGTCATTTGACTGAATTAATTTGTAAGTTCCAGCAAAATGGCTCACACAGACACATTATGAAAGGAACATTCTAAATCTAGAAGAAACAAATTACACATGCATATGTATATATGGGATATATTGATATATAGAGACAGAAATCCCTCTTCATCATAAATTAGTTGGTAATAACCTTATGTGTGTTTCAAGGTCATCTGGAGATGGTGCAGAAATAATTTTAAATGGGCCTTTGAGGATACCTTGGTGACTTAGTTGGTTAAACATCTGCCTTCAGCTCAGGTCATGGTCCCAGGGTCTGGGATCAAGCTCTGCACCGGACACCCTGCTCAGTGTGGAGTCTCCCTCTCTCTTTCCCTCTCTCTCCCTCTGTCCCCACCCTTCAGGCTCTCTATCATGCTCTCTCTCTCAAATAAATGAAATCTTTAAAAAACAAAACAAAACAAGTCCTTGGATATAGCCTTAAAAGTTATAATATTAATTTTCAGATTTGTTGGATGTATTTTCTCTATCTACAACCATTGATAAATTTGGGTAGAAATATTTGATAGAAAAAATTGATAATTTGTTTAATCAATTTTTAAAATTTTAATTAAACAAAAACCATACATGAGGAAAACAAAAGCAAACATGTGGTAGAAAAAACAGTAATCTTACTTTTTGAAACCTAGATGCATATACATCAAGTAATACTTGAGAAGGGAGAAAAGACGGTCATTTCAATAAATTGTGCTAGAAAAATTGGATATTCACACATAAAAGAATGAAACTAGGCCCTTATCTTATGCCACTCACAAAAATTAACTCAAATTAAACACTTAACTGTTAGACCTGAAACCATAAAACTCTCAGAAGAAAACAGGGAAAATAATTCTTGACATGGGTCTTAGCAATGATTTTGGATGTAATACCTTAAGCAAAAGTAATAAAATAAAAAATAAACAAGTGAGACTGCATCAACCTGAAAAGCTTCTGCACAGCAAAAGAAACAACCAGCAAAAAGCAAAACAATCTATGGAATGGGAGACTATATTTGCAAATTATATACCTGACAAGGGATTAATAACCAAAATATATAAAGAACACATACAACTCAATAGCCTAAACCCCCAAATAATCTATTTTAAAAATAGGCAGATGATCTGAATAGATTTTTCCAAAAAAGATATTCAAATGCCCAAGAGGTATGAGAAAGGGTGCTCAAAGCCACTAATCATCAGGAAAACGCAAATTAAAGCCACAGTGAAATATCCCCTTGGACTTCTTGAAGTGACTGGCATCAAAAAAGACAAGAGATAACAGTGGAAAAGATGTAGAAAAAAAGGAACTGTTGTGCACTGTTTGTGGAAATGTAAATTGGAAAACCCACTAAGGAACATAGTATGAAGTACTCTTAAAAAAAAATAAAGGGGAAGGAGGGGCAAGATGGCAGAAGAGTAGGGTCCCCAAATCACCTGTCTCCACCATATTACCTAGATAACCTTCAAATCATCCTGAAAATCTACGAATTCGGCCTGAGATTTAAAGAGAGACCAGCTGGAACACTACAGTGAGAAGAGTTCGCGCTTCTATCAAGTACAACTTGTTTTTGGCCATTCTGCACTGAGCAAAATGACTAGAAGGAAAACCTCACCTCAAAAGAAAGAATCAGAAACAGTCCTCTCTCCCATACAGTTACAAAATCTGGATTACAATTCAATGTCAGAAAGCCAATTCAGAAGCACTATTATACAGCTACTGGTGGCTCTAGAAAAAAGCATAAAGGACTCAAGAGACTTCATGCCTGCAGAATTTAGATCCAATCAAGCAGAAATTAAAAATCAATTGAATGAGATGCAATCCAAACTAGAAGTCCTAATGACGAGGGTTAACGAGGTGGAAGAACGAGTGAGTGACATAGAAGACAAGTTGATAGCAAAGAGGGAAATGGAGGAAAAAAGAGAATTAAAAGACCATGAGGTTAGATTAAGGGAAATTAACGACAGCCTGAGGAAGAAAAACCTACGTTTAATTGGGGTTCCCGAGGGCGCCGAAAGGGACAGAGGGCCAGAATATGTATTTGAACAAATCCTAGCTGAAAACTTTCCTAATCTGGGAAGGGAAACAGGCATTCAGATCCAGGAAATAGAGAGATCCCCCCCTAAAATCAATAAAAAACGTTCAACACCTCGACATTTAATAGTGAAGCTTGCAAATTCCAAAGATAGAAGATCCTTAAAGCAGCAAGAGACAAGAAATCCCTGACTTTTATGGGGAGGAGTATTAGTGTAACAGTAGACCTCTCCACAGAGACCTGGCAGGCCAGAAAGGGCTGGCAGGATATATTCAGGGTCCTAAATGAGAAGAACATGCAACCAAGAATACTTTATCCAGCAAGGCTCTCATTCAAAATGGAAGGAGAGATAAAGAGCTTCCAAGACAGGCAGGAACTGAAAGAATATGTGACCTCCAAACCAGCTCTGCAAGAAATTTTAAGGGGGACTCTTAAAATTCCCCTTTAAGAAGTTGTTCAGTGGAACAATCCACAAAAACAAGGACTGAATAGATATCATGATGACACTAAACTCATATCTCATAATAGTAACTCTGAACGTGAACGGGCTTAATGACCCCATCAAAAGGCGCAGGGTTTCAGACTGGATAAAAAAGCAGGACCCATCTATTTGCTGTCTACAAGAGACTCATTTTAGACAGAAGGACACCTACAGCCTGAAAATAAAAGGTTGTAGAACCATTTACCATTCAAATGGTCCTCAAAAGAAAGCAGGGGTAGCCATCCTTATATCAGATAAACTAAAATTTACCCTGAGGACTGTAGTGAGAGATGAAGAGGGACACTATCTCATACTTAAAGGATCTATCCAACAAGAGGAATTAACAATCCTGAATATATATGCCCCGAATATGGGAGCTGCCAAATATTTAAACCAATTAACAACCATAGTGAAGAAATACTTAGATAATAAAACACTCATACTTGGTGACTTCAATCTAGCTCTTTCTACCCTCGATAGGTCTTCTAAGCACAACATCTCCAAAGAAACGAGAGCTTTAAATGATACACTGGACCAGTTGGATTTCACAGATATCTACAGATGTTACATCCAAACTCAACTGAATACACATTCTTCTCAAGTGCACATGGAACTTTCTCCAGAATAGATCACATACTGGGTCACAAATCGGGTCTGAACCGATACCAAAAGTTTGGGATCGTCCCCTGCATATTCTCAGACCATAATGCCTTGAAATTAGAACTATCACAACAAGAAGCTTGGAAGGACCTCAAACACGTGGAGGTTAAGGACCATCCTGCTAAAAGATGAAAGGGTCAACCAGGAAATTAAGGAAGAATTAAAAAGATTCATGGAAACTAATAAGAATGAAGATACAACAGTTCAAAATCTTTGGGATGCAGCAAAAGCAGTCCTAAGGGGGAAATACATCGCAATACAAGCATCCATTCAAAAACTGGAAAGAACTCAAATACAAAAGCTAACCTTACACATAAAGGAGCTAGAGAAAAAACAGCAGATGGACCCCACGCCCAGCAGAAGAAGAGTTAATTAAAATTCAAGCAGAACTCAACGAAATCGAGACCAGAAGAACTGTGGAACAGATCAACAGAACCAGGAGTTGGTTCTTTGAAAGAATTAATAAGATAGATAAACCATTAGCCAACCTTATTAAAAAGAAGAGAGAGGAGACTCAAATTAATAAAATCATGAGTGAGAAAGGAGAGATCATTACCAACACCAAGGAAATACAAACGATTTTAAAAACATATTATGAACAGCTATACGCCAATAAATTAGGCAATCTAGAAGAAATGGACGCATTCCTAGAAAGCCACAAACTACCAAAACTGGAACAGGAAGAAATAGAAAACCTGAACAGGCCAATAACCAGGGAGGAAATTGAAGCAGTCACCAAAAACCTCCCAAGACACAAGAGTCCAGGGCCAGATGGCTTCCCAGGGGAATTCTTTCAAACGTTTAAAGAAGAAACCATACCTATTCTCCTAAAGCTGTTTGGAAAGATAGAAAGAGATGGAGTACTTCCAAATTCGTTCTATGAGGCCAGCATCACCTTAATTCCAAAACCAGACAAAGACCCCACCAAAAAGAATTACAGACCAATATCCCTGATGAACATGGATGCAAAAATTCTCAACAAGATACTAGCCAATAGGATCCAACAGCACATTAAGAAAATTATTCACCACGACCAAGTAGGATTTATTCCTGGGACACAAGGCTGGTTCAACACCCGTAAAACAATCAATGTGATTCATCATATCAACAAGAGAAAAAACAAGAACCATATGATCCTCTCATTAGATGCAGAGAAAGCATTTGACAAAATACAGCATCCATTTCTTATCAAAACTCTTCAGAGTGTAGGGATAGAGGGAACATTCCTCGACATCTTAAAAGCCATCTACGAAAAGCCAAGAGCAAATATCATTCTCAATGGGGAAGCACTTGGAGCCTTTCCCCTAAGATCAGGAGCAAGACAGGGATGTCCACTCTCACCACTGCTATTCAACATAGTACTGGAAGTCCTAGCCTCAGCAATCAGGCAACAAAAAGACATTAAAGGCATTCAAATTGGCAAAGAAGAAGTCAAACTCTCCCTCTTCACCGATGACATGATACTCTACATAGAAAACCCAAAAGACTCCACCCCAAGATTGCTAGAACTCATACAGCAATTTGGTAGCATGGCAGGATATAAAATCAATGCCCAGAAATCAATGGCATTTCTATACACTAACAATGAGACTGAAGAAAGAGAAATTAAGGAGTCAATCCCATTTACAATTGCACCCAAAAGCATAAGATACCTAGGAATAAACCTCACCAAAGAGGTAAAGGATCTATACCCTAAAAACTATAGAACACTTCTAAAAGAAATTGAGGAAGACACAAAGAGATGGAAAAATATTCCATGCTCATGGATTGGCAGAATTAATATTGTGAAAATGTCAATGTTACCCAGGGCAATGTACAAGTTTAATGCAATCCCTATCAAAATACCATGGACTTTCTTCAGAGAGTTAGAACAAATTATTTTAAGATTTGTGTGGAATCAGAAAAGACCCTGAATAGCCAAGGGAATTTTAAAAAAGAAAACCATAGCTGGGGGCATCACAATGCCAGATTTCAGGTTGTACTGCAAAGCTGTGGTCATCAAGACAGTGTGGTACTGGCACAAAAACAGACACACAGATCAATGGAACAGAATAGAGAACCCAGAAGTGGACCCTCAACTTTATGGCCAACTAATATTCGATATAGGAGGAAAGACTATCCATTGGAAGAAAGACAGTCTCTTCAATAAATGGTGCTGGGAAAATTGGACAGCCACATGCAGAAGAATGAAACTAAACCACTCTCTTTCACCAGACAGAAAGATAAACTCAAAATGGATGAAAGATCTAAATGTGAGACAAGATTCCATCAAAATCCTAGAGGAGAACACAGGCAACACCCTTTCTGAACTCGGGCACAGTAACCTTGCAAGATACATCCACGAAGGCAAAAGAAACAAAAGCAAAAATTACTATTGGGACTTCATCAAGATAAGAAGCTTTTGCACAGCAAAGTATACAGTCAACAAAACTAAAAGACAACCTACAGAATGGGAGAAGATATTTGCAAATGACGTATCAGATAAAGGGCTAGTTTCCAAGATCTATAAAAAACTTATTAAAATCAACACCAAAGAAACAAACAATCCAATCATGAAATGGGCAAAAGACATGAAGAGAAATCTCACAGAGGAAGACATAGACATGGCCAACACGCACATGAGAAAATGCTCTGCATCACTTGCCATCAGGGAAATACAAATCAAAACCACGATGAGATCCCACCTCACACCAGTGAGAATGGGGAAAATTTACAAGGCAGGAAACCACAAATGTTGGAGAGGATGCGGAGAAAGGGGAAGCCTCCTGCACTGTTGGTGGGAATGTGAACTGGCGCAGCCACTCTGGAAAACTGTGTGGAGGTTCCTCAAAGACGTAAAAATAGATCTGCCCTATGACCCAGCAATTGCACTGTTGGGGATTTACCCCAAAGATACAGATGCAATGAAACGCCGGGACACCTGCAGCCCGATGTTTCTAGCAGCAATGTCCACAGTAGCCAAACTGTGGAAGGAGACTCGGTGTCCATCGAAAGATGATGGATAAAGAAGATGTGGTCTATGTATACAATGGAATATTCCTCAGCCATTAGAAACGACAAATACCCACCATTTGCTTCAACGTGGTTGGAACTGGAGGGTATTATGCTGAGTGAAGTAAGTCAATCAGAGAAGGACAAACAATGTATGTTCTCATTCATTTGGGGAATATAAATAATAGTGAAAGGGAATATAAGGGAAGGGAGAAGAAATGTGTGTGAAATATCAGAAAGGGAGACAGAACATAAAGACTCCTAACTCTGGGAAACGAACTAGGGGTGGTGGAAGGGGAGGAGGGCAGGGGGTGGTAGTGAGTGGGTGACGGGCACTGAGGGGGACACTGATGGGATGAGCACTGGGTGTTATTCTGTATGTTGGTAAATTGAATACCAATAAAAATTATTTTATTAAAAAAAATAAAAATAAATTAAAAAAATAAAGGGAGGGGCACCTGGGTGGCTCAGTTGGTTAAGCATCTGCTTTCAGCTTGGGTCGTGATCCCAGGGCCCTGAGATCGAGCCCCACATCAGGCTCCCTGCTCATGGGAAGCCTGCTTCTCTCTATCCTCCTTGCTCAAGCTCTCTCTCTCTCTCTCGGTCTCATTAATTAATTATAATTAAAAATAAAGGGAGAACTACTATATGACCTAACAATTCCACTTCTGGGTATATATACACAGGAAATGAAATCACAATGTTATATATATATATATATATATATATATATATATATATATATACACTCTCATGTTCACTGCAGCATTATTTACAATTATATTAACAACACATATATATGCAATGGAATACTATTGAGCCCTAAAAAAGAAGCAAATCCTGCCATTTGTGACAACATGGATGGACCTGAGGACATCATGCTAAGTAAAATAAGTTAGGCAGATAAAGCCATGTACTGTATGATCTCACTTATATATGGAATCTAAAAAACATAGAAAAAAAAAAGATCAGATTTGTGGTTACCAGAGGCAAGGCATATGGGTAGAGAATACGTGAAGTTGGTTAAAAGGTACAAACTTCCAGTTATAAGATAAATAAGTACTGGGGATGCAATATACAACAGCACGACTCCAGTAAATGCCGCTGTATGGTAAATTTGAGAGTTGCTAAGAGAGTATATCCTAAAAATTATCACAAGGAAAAAAAAATTGTAATTATGTGAGGTTGTGGATGTTAACTGAACTTACTGTTGTGATCATTTTGTAATATACATGTGTCAAGACATTATACCCTACGCCTTAAGCTTATATGGTGTTATACGTCAATTTTATCGCAATAAAATGGAAAAAAATAAAATTAGTGAAATCTGAAAATAAAATAAATAAAAACCAAGATGCTATTTCTGGATCTTTCATTAACTATCGTGTTGACCTTGATCAAGATAGAAAGTTTTGAGACTCACTTTGATCATCTATAAAGGAGCAAGTTCTAAAATTCTATAAAACAAAAATTTGAAACAATAAATAATAATGTTTGGATTATAAATGGCAAAGAGGTTGATAGACGGCGTAGGAATTGTCATGGACAAATTTGCAAAAATAACTTTAAGTTGAAAAAGAAGAATGCCTTGTGTTTGCAAGGGAACACAGGCAGTGAAGGGCAAAAAGAAATGAAGGAAGCTGTTTGCATGTTAATTGGCATTTTCTCTTTTTTAATACACTTGTTTATAGGTTGGGTATTTATTTATTTATTTTACAGGCTTATGTTTTTAATGATAATCAGGATATTTGTATTCCATACAACATCTGTGATCACTGTTGTCAATTGAGTTGTGTCCTCCCAGATAAGCTGAAGTCCAAATAGTGGATATGTGTGAATGTGACTTTATTTAGAAATAGGACATTTACACGTGTAATCAGTGAAGATAAGGATATACTAGATTTGGCCCTAATCAACCCATTGGCCTCCAGATACCAGTACTCTCAGAATAGTCCTAATAAATTACCTTTTATTTTTTATTTTTTTTTTTACCTTTTATTTTTAATTTATTTATTTATTATTTATTTATTTATTTATATTTTTAATTTTTTATTTTTCATAAAATAAAACATGCATTTGCTCACTGGGGTTTATGACAAAAAGATGATTAGAAATAGCTATTTAAAAAAGAGTAGAAAAAATAAAAATAAAAAAAGAATAGCTATAAATAACATTTGCTATTTACTGTATCATCTACAGAAAAGATGATAATGACATGATGTTGAATATTTGTGGAAAATATGCAAAGGAAACAATATCTGAATATATTTATGCTTATAATGCTTAATTAGAGAAATTAGAGTGGCAGTTGGTAAAAATAAGCTCTTTATTTTTTCATCTTTGGAATAACACCCACGCAGTTGCAAAGTTAATAAAGCCTTTCCCAGCGAATTTGTCTACTGTGTGAGAACATAGAGTGGGTTACAAGGCATGAGAAAATTTTAGGGTTGGATGGGTATATTTGTTTTCTTGACTGTGGTGAAGTTTTCATACATTTGTGACATATCTCAAAACTTATCTAACTATATATTTTAAACATGTAAAATTCATTATATATTTATAATGAATTTATACCTCAATAAAACAGAGTATCTGTTTTAGACATCTAATTTGGCTTAAATAAATCCTCAACAAATATTTACTCAGCAAAGGTATAATGCTGTTTTTCCCTCTTGTAGGACAAGAAATTATATATATATATACATATATACATTTTTGATATATATATATATTTGTATATATCTTATACCAAATCTGTACAATTTTCTGGTCTCTGTATAAAATATATATACTTATGTATATATATTTATACACATATATAATACCCTGCTGTATCATAAAGAATCTAGTAGTTGCCCAAAACTTCTACAGGCATACAGAGAAGCTAGTACATGGAGTCCTTCACTTAGTGGAGATGCTAGACAATAAACACACAGCAAATAAAGAACTAATAGAATTCAAGAGAGGTGTGAACAACAAAAAAACATACTCTTCATAAAATATCGAGCCAGTTAAGGTGTTCGACAGGGATTGAGCAGTGGCTGGCTTGGGTAGTATGATCGGGAAGCCTCCCCTGCGGCCTGTCCCATTCTGAGTTCTCAGTGACATGAGAGAGCTAAACATGCGACGCCTGGAGAAAAAAACATCACAGAAAGAGGGAAAAGCCATTGCAAAGGCTTTGAGCTGACAATGGGCTTGGCTGGCAGAGAAATAGCAAGATATCGATTCACATAAACCAGAATGAATAAGAAAACTACTGATAGATCAATCCTACCAGTGGAACGGCCAGGGAGGCTTGGCCGAGGATTTCAATCTGCTTATATGCGCTCTGTTTCTTCTTTTTACCTGTTAACTTGACCTATCTTTGTTGGGACAGAAAGCCAGGTATTCCTGAGCATTTATTTTTTAAAGATTTTATTTATTTATGCATGAGAGACACACACGGGGTGGGGGGTGGGGGCAGAGACCCAGGCAGAGGGAGAAGCAGGCTCCATGCAGGGAGTCCAAAGTGGGACTCGATCCCGGGTCTCCAGGATCAGGCCCTGGGCTGAACCGCTGAGCCACCCGGGCTGCCCTCCTGAGCATTTTGAAGCTGACAAATTCTAATGACTCAGGGACCATTTCCCAGTGGGTCCTAGACCTTTATATTCTCTTTTTTTAGCCATGGAAGGAGCTCATTTGAAACTGAGGCAGAACTGACTCACTTGGAGGTAGGAGAGGATTGTTGGTGGCTGTATTGAATTAGAGGTGTAAAGTCTCTTTACTGTTTTGTCCACCTTTCACGTTTGCTTGTTGACACAACTGTGTACTCATTCTAAATAAAATTTTGATCGATCTAAGCAAATACAGGTAAAAAATTCAAAATACGATAGTTTAGCATATATACATATTTTCAGGCAGAAAATGTTACACCACACTCACAGAATAGAGCTTAAAGTCAAATTACACTTTCTTCTGTTTTACCACGATGCCCATTTCTACTTCTCATGGATTCAATATTCTTCACTTTCCTCCTAAATGCTTCTTAAACTAGCAAAGAGGTCTGCCACAGAAGGAGACAAAGGCTAAATATGAAAGTTATATACAATTCATCATAGAGATGATTTTACTTTAGGTGGAGATAACTGAAGCTATCCAGAAAAGATTGGGAAAGCTCTTCCACATTCTTTTTTCTTTTTAAGATTTTATTTATTTATTCATGATAGAGACAGGGAGAGAAGCAGAGACACAGGCAGAGGGAGAAGCAGGGTCCATGCAAGGAGCCTGATGTGGGACTCGATCCCAGGACCCGGGGATCACGCCCTGGGCCAAAGGCAGTTTTTAAACCACTGAGCCACCCAGGGATCCCTCTTCCACATTCTTTTAATTAAAAATAAACTTTCTTCTTTTTTAGAAAAAAAAAAAGCAGTGTTCTAGTAGTAAATCTTTTAAGTAAATATATTTTTGCCAAGTAAATCTTGTTTGGGTCATATGTTTATTATTTGATCATATATACATACATATGACTATGTGTATATCACATATAGCATATATATTATTTTTCTAGGAATATTTATTATAAAGGATTATCATCTTTTATTTTGATGAAAGAAATTTGATTGATATAAGTTTTTCTTCAAATATAAAAATTCTCATTTTGTTCTTTTATTCAGTAGATGGTGATGTCACTTACTAATATATAAATGTTTTTGCTCTCATTCTTGGACACTTATTTACTCAGTAAAGTGTTTCTATGATGTGAGAATCATTTACAAAGTTTTAACTGTGTCAAAAATGATTATTTAAACAATAGAAATTTTGAGATATTAATGTTCTTTAGTGAATGCAATTGCAAGAGTACTTTCTAAGTTAGAATTTTCAGTCTTCATTAATAGTTAAAATCTCAAATGAGAAGATTAACATCAATATATCCAAATTATCTGACACTAGTTATTTTCGTGTAGAGACAGAACGTCATTACCAATTGTTCAAATCCCCAAGATTTATTGCAACTAGCTTTGGCAATATTACAATTTAATGAGCTATTTTGTGAAAGAGGTGAAAGTGAAAGAGGTGTGCCCTAATATTTTTCTGCATATAAAATATTGCTGTAAAGCTCATTGTGCATGATTTTTTAATTTCCTACGTTTATTTATCTGTACTCATTACAAAGTAGTAAAGATAATACATTCAGACATAGGTAAGCCATTATTTCTACTAATATTTAAATTTACATTTTTGATATGTTAATCTAATTATCATTAACAAAACAGAATTTTTAAATACCCTGATAAGCGCATAGCATATTATACTTTTAAAATATGTTGATATAGAGGTATTTAACAAAAGAGACAATTATCTACAAGAGTACAAATTGATTGAAATTATGTTAGGAACTCTGAAATTTTCCAGATATAATTCTTCTAGACAATTGGCCTTTCTAAGTTGGCAAAATTGCTGTTTTGTATTTATTAAATACTTCTGGAGTTTTCACCTTGATAAGAATATATTATGTGTAGCTATTACTAACTTATTACATAGTGTAATATGAAAACATGTCAGTTGTTAAAATGAAAAGAATTTTATAGTTTTTTTGAGTAGAGAAAAGCCAGATAAAGAGATATCCTTAATATCTCTTTGTGTCTGATGTTGAAAAATATTAAAAGAAAATTTTAAGGGGCTTATGCATACCCTTAATTGGAAGTTTGACTTGCATAAAAACCACAGCATTTAATAAAATAGGGGTATGAATCTAAAAAAAGTCAAAAAAATATTTCACATTAAATTTTTACCAAATCTGTACAATTTTCTGGCCTCTGTATAAAATATATAGAGAAATAAGACCTTATTCTAAGGGGTAACTCATTTATGTTAAAGTTGACAGGTAAAATGTACATACTTGATATAACTGGAAAATAATTTGACTTTATTACCAAGTGTTATGCTGTGGTCAAGTTTAATAAAGGAGAGGAGACAAAATTATTGTTGATTGTGATTATTAGATAAAATTTATGAAAAGCTGAGATTGAGCTGACATTTAAGGAACTATAATTTGCTGATGGGACCTGCGTTCAGCCAGAAAGCACCATCAGTGAGATTATTTTGAGTTTTGCCAAGTACTGACCAATCCACCCATGTATCTATATTAAATGGTGATAGTGTTTATGGAGCCTTTGCCATGAGCCAGGAAAGGTAAGTAGTATGATTCCTAACATTTTATTAACAATTTAGGGGCTGAAGGGCGGGGGCTGGGGGGCTGTAGTGAACACCACAGCCCATGCAGTCTCCAGCCCCAAGGTCCGGCCACAGGTGCAGCACTGAGCCCCCAGGTCTGGCCACAGGTGCAGCCCCCAGCTCCCAGGCCCAGGCACAGGTGCAGGCCCCAGCCCAAGGCCCAGCCACAGGTGCAGCCCACAGCCTGAGGCCCGGCCACAGGTGCAGCCCACAGCCCCAAAGCCCAGGCACAGGTGCAGGCCCCAGCCCTGAGGCCTGGCCACAGGTGCAGCCGCCAGCATGAGGCCCAGGCACAGGTGCAGCCCCCAGCCCGAGGCCCAGGCACAGGTGCAGCCCGTAGCCCGCACCACCTCCTCCACGACCATGCTGTATTTCTCAGCCTCATCCTCTGGGAGCGGCTGGTATTTGTGCTGTGTGGGCGCCTATGTCCTTGTCACTTGAGATGCCTGTGGCCGTTTCCTTGAGGACGAGCCTGCCTTCCACACTCCGAGCTCAGCTGTGAGGGGGCTGCTTTCGCCCTCAGCCTGGCTCCCGGGAGCTGCCTGCACCTGCACCTGCACACTTGCCCCCCCCCCCCCCCCCCGCGGAGGGCTGCAGGGATGGGGGCCGAGGGGCCGGGCCCTTCCAGCCCCAGGGTGGAGAACTCGGCCCAAAGGCTCTCGCCAGAGGAGGAAACGAGCTGCAGTTGAAGTGGGCATCAGACGGTGCCCTCCTCAGCGTCCTTTTAAAAACCATATACTGTAGTCCAATAAGATAGCAACTGTATAGATTTGCTAAAATAGATTTTAGAATCATAAAAAAAAAAAGAATTAGGGAAAAAATCGATCCAAATGTAGAGCTTTAATAAGTGCACAGAATTATTTTTCAAAATGAGAAAATTGAAATAAAAAATACAAAACAGCAAAAAGAAGAAAATAACCAAGTTCATTTTTTTTTTATTCACAAGTTCAGTTTTATTCCTGTAGTTCATACCTTGATTTATTTTTACTCCATTGGCCAGAAACTGAGAATTACGAGGTTGATTTAAGAAACCTATTTAATCAAATAAAACCTAGTCTCTAAAGTTGTTTTAGGTTTGTCTACATACATATGACAGCATCCAATGCCTTTTTTTAAAAAAGATTTTATTTATTCATGAGAGACAGAGAGAGAGGCAGAGACACAGGCAGAGGGAGAAGCAGACTCCACGTGGGGAGCCCAGTGTGGGACTCGGGGTCACGCCCTGGGCCCAAGGCACCCGCTCAACCGCTGAGCCACACAGGCGTCCCAACAACATCCAATAACTTAAAGGAAAATCAAAATACAAAGATTAAGAAGAAAAACATAAATGAACGAAAAAATGGTGAGAATAATTGAAAATGTTCGTAAGAAGCAAGACCTCTGATAATTATAAAGTAAAATAAGAAAATGAGGATGGAACTAGAGGGTATTATGCTGAACAGAATAAGTCAATCAGAGAAAGACACCACGTGGTATCCCTTATAGGTGGAATATAAGAAATAGCACAGAGGACCATGGAGTAAGGGAGGGAAAACTGAATGGGAAGTCATCAAAGAGGGAGGAAAACCATGAGACTCTTAACTATAGGAAACAAACAGCATTGCTGGAGGGAAGAAGGGTGGGGGGAATAGGGTACCTGGGTGACGGGCATTAAGGAGGACACATGATGGGATGAGCACTGGGTGTCATACACAACTGATGGATTACTGAATATTACATCAGAAACGGAGTATGTACTATGTGTTGGCTAATTTAATTTAGAAAAATAAGAAAATATGTTGATCACTTCATGTTATTATCATTTTCTGTCTTCTTTGTCTGAAGTTAATGATGGGAAACCAGACATCGGTGATAGAATTCATTCTTCTTGGACTGACGAATGACGCTGAGCTTCAAGCTGTGCTTTTCCCTTTTCTGCTGCTAACTTACGTCTTGAGCATCATGGGAAACTTGACCATCATCATTCTGACCCTGTTGGATTATCGCCTGCAGACTCCTATGTATTTCTTTCTCCGGAATTTTTCTGTTTTGGAAATATCTTTTACTTCTGTCTTTGTTCCCAAAATGCTAGTCAACATTGCAACTGGAGACAAGACTATCTCCTTCGCTGGTTGTTTCACTCAGTATTTTTTTGCCATCCTTCTGGGGGCAACTGAATTTTATCTTTTAGCTGCCATGTCCTACGATCGCTATGTTGCCATTTGTAAACCCCTGCACTATACAACTGTAATGAGCAGGAAACTCTGCATTCAGCTTGTTCTGTGTTCCTGGTTCTCTGGTTTTTTGGTTGTCGTTGTGCCACATGCAATGACTCTCCAGCTGCCTTTCTGTGCCTCCAATGTCATCAACCATTATTGCTGTGACTATACCGTTCTGCTGCATCTGTCCTGTTCAGACACACAGTTCATAGAAGTGATGGAGTTTATCTTTGCAGCAGTTACCCTCATCTTGACTTTGGTGCCGGTGACTCTTTCCTACACGTACATCATCAGGACAATTCTGAGAATCCCCTCTGTTCAACAAAGAAAAAAAGCCTTTTCTACATGCTCCTCTCACATGATTGTGGTCTCACTTTCTTATGGAAGTTGTATCTTTATGTACATAAATCCTTCTGTTAAGGATGCAGAAACGTTTAATAAGAGAGTGGCTGTTTTAAATACCTCAGTTGCCCCTCTGTTGAACCCTTTCATCTATACCCTAAGGAACAAGCAGGTGAAAATAGCCTTCAAAGACATGGTCAGCAAGATAACGATGTTTTCAGGAAAACGAAAGTGAGATTCATAATAATAAAAAAATAATAAATAAATGTTTGGAAAACTATAGATGTACATTATTATAACATTGAAGTGTTTGCTATTATTTATCATCAATATTCCTAACTGGACACCAAAACAGTAAAGCTACTTATTTAATGAAGCTTATTTTGCAATCACTTTATTTATTTATTTTTTTTTTGCCATCACTTTCTTTCTTTTTATTGCCATCACTTTATTTCTTTTTTTTTGCCATCACGTTATTTCTTTTTTTTTTTTGCCATCACTTTATTTATTAAAATTTTACAGACCTGTGTGTATATCTGTGTGTATCTTCAAACATTTTCATGCTACTTTTCCTTATCTTACCTCACTTTTAAGGAAAAGATTTGGGAGAAAGGCAGATTGAGAATATGACTTCCAATAGTTTACTTATTTACTACTGAGTTTTGCTTACTCACTGCTGTATGGTGTTCAATTGCTGCAGTTGATAACTAAATAATCAAATATACACCCAGAAGAAATCTACTTTGGTTTGTTAATAATAGCTCAAATAATATATTTTTTTTGTGATTTTTTTTAATTTATTTTTTATTGGTGTTCAATTTACTAACATACAGAATAACCAATATATTAGGGAGTTAATAGAAAGTTGGTTATTTTCGAATTATATTATTCAGATTTAAATTTAGTGTTTCACTTACTGAGAACTTAATCTATTAAATATTTGAGATAAAGAAAGCTCTGAAGAAGGGAAAATCAATACATGTTTGTTTTCTTTTTTTAATAATAAATTTATTTTTATTTTTTTAATTTTTTTATTTATTTATGACAGTCACACACAGAGAGAGAGAGAGAGAGAGAGAGGCAGAGACAGAAGCAGGCTCCATGCACCGGGAGCCTGATGCGGGATTCGATCCCGGGTCTCCAGGATCACGCCCTGGGCCAAAGGCAGGCGCCAAACCGCTGCGCCACCCAGGGATCCCAATAAATTTATTTTTAATTGGTGTTCAATTTGCCAACATACAAAATAACACCCAGTGCTCATCCCGTCAAGTGCCCCCCTCAGTGCCCGTCACCCAGTCACCCCCACCCCCCACCCTCCTCCCCTTCCACCACCCCTAGTTCCTTTCCCAGAGTTAGGAGTCTTTATGTTCTGTCTCTCTTTCTGATATTTCCTACCAATTTCTTCTCCCTTCCCTTCTATTCCCTTTCACAATTATTTATATTCCCCAAATGAATGAGAACATATAATGTTTGTCCTTCTCCCATTGACTCATTTCACACAGCATAATACCCTCCAGCTCCATCCACATTGAAGAAAATGGTGGGTATTTGTCATTTCTATTGGCTGAGTAATATTCCTTTGTATACATAAACCACATCTTCTTTATCCATTCATCTTTCGATGGACACCGAGGCTCCTTCCACAGTTTGGCTACTGTGGACATTGCTGCTAGAAACATCGGGGTGCAGGTGTCCCGGCGTTTCACTGCATCTGTGTCTTTGGGGTAAATCCCTAGCGGTGCAAATGCTGAGTGGTAGGGCAGGTATATTTTTAACTCTTTGAGGAACCTCCACACAGTTTTCCAGAGTGGCTGCACCAGTTCACATTCCCACCAACAGTGCAAGAGGGTTCCCCTTTCTCCACATCCTCTCCAACATTTGTGGTTTCCTGTCTTGTTAATTTTTCCCATTCTCACTGGTGTGAGGTGGGATCTCATTGTGGTTTTGATTTGTATTTCCCTGATGGCAAGTGATGCATAGCATTTTCTCATGTGCATGTTGGCCATGTCTATGTCTTCCTCTGTGAGATTTCTGTTCATGTCTTTTGCCTATTTCATGATTGGATTGTTTATTTCCTGTTGAGTTTAATAAGTTCTTTATAGATCTTGGAAACTAGCCCTTTATCTGATACGTCATTTGCAAATATCTTCTCCCATTTTGTAGGTTGTCTTTGAGTTTTGTTGACTGTATCCTTTGCTGTGCAAAAGCTTCTTATCTTGATGAAGTCCCAATAGTTCATTTTTGCTTTTGTTTCTTTTGCCTTCATGGATGTATCTTGCAAGAAGTTACTGTGGCCGAGTTCAGAAAGGGTGTTGCCTGTGTTCTCCTCTAGGATTTTGATGGAATCTTGTCTCACATTTAGATCTCTCATCCAATTTGAGTTTATCTTTGTGTCTGGTGCAGGAGAGTGGTCTAGTTTCATTCTTCTGCATGTGGATGTCCAATTTCCCCAACACCATTTATTGAAGAGACTGTCTTTCTTCCAGTGGATAGTCTTTCTTCCTTTGTTGAATATTAGTTGACCATAAAGTTCAGGGTCCACTTCTGGGTCCTCTATTCTGTTCCATTGATCTATGTGTCTGTTTTTGTGCCAGTACCACACTGTCTTGATGACCACAGCTTTGTAGTACAACCTGAAATCTGGCTTTGTGATGTCCCCAGCTATGGTTTTCTTTTTTAAAATTCCCCTGGCTATTCGGTGTCTTTTCTGATTCCACACAAATCTTAAAATAATTTGCTCTAACTCTCTGAAAAAAGTCCATGGTATTTTGATAGGGATTGCATTAAATTTGAAAATTGCCTTGGGTAACATTGACATTTTTCACAATATTAATTCTGCCAATGCATGAGTATGGAATATTTTTCCACTCTTTCTTTCTCAATTTCTTTCAGAAGTATTCTATAGTTTTTAGGGTATAGATCCTTTACCTGTTTGGTTAGGTTTATTCCTAGGTATCTTATGCTTTTGGGTGCAATTGTAAATGGGATTGACTCCTTAATTTCTCTCTCTTCAGTCTCAATGTTAGTGTATAGAAATGCCACTGACTTCTGGGCATGGATTTTGTATCCTGCCACACTGCCAAATTGCTGTGTGAGTTCTAGCAATCTTGGGGTGGAGTCTTTTGGGTTTTCTATGTAGAGTATCATGTCATCGGCAAGAGGGAGAGTTTGACTTCTTCTTTGCCAATTCAAATGCCTTTAATGTCTTTTTGTTGTCTGATTGCTGAGGCTAGGACTTCCAGTACTATGTTGAATAGCAGTGGTGAAAGTGGACATCCCTGTCTTGTTCCTGATCTTAGGGGAAAGGCTCCCAGTGCTTCCCCATTGAGAATTATACCTGTTTGTTTTCAAACTGACAGGAAATTGATTAATAATGATTTATACACACATTAAACTCTGAGTGAATCCAGAAAAGAGGTAAAGGGATGATTCAAATTCAGGTTAATTAGCAACATATCATTATGGCAAATTCTTACAATTTAGTGATGTACCTAATCATTGTTCTGGTTCTCTTTAACAAGCGTATGAAAAAAAAAACTATATTAACAGTATCTATGGTGTTAATAATCTTGTAAGCTTAAATCATATTCTTTCTAAATTTCATGCTAAACTTTACATTTTTGTAATCTGATCTCCTCAGGCAGAATGCCCATCAGAAGCTGATTTTTCTGAACATTGTTTGTTCATATTTAAAGAAGCCAAATAATGAATTAAAGAAGCTATAAATGTTTCTACTTTAATCCTTTCAATGTACAGATGAAGAAAATTGAATCCTACATATATTAACAAACTTTTATTAAAGCATATAGTTAAATTTGTACTCTTGAATTCTTTACTCACCCATCATTAGATGCAGATTCTATTAAGTAGCAGAAATACTAAAACAGTGCCCTGCGAAGCCATGGGGAAAGACGATTGAAAATGTAGAACTTGTTAGTTTTTATACACCTGCCATAATTTCATCGATCAGAAAAAAAAACACCTAAGTACCTGACACATGGCTGATGTTAACAGGTGAGTAAGTTACATACCGTGTTAGTTATTTAGATTGACAGGTAACTGACTCATTAGTTCACTTGATTATTTGTTTTCCACATCATCAGTACATCAATCGTAGTTATCCAAAACATTATGTCACATTATGGTGGCTGCTCAATTTCAGAAGACAGATCACATAATGATACGTAGCTGAACACTATTGACATAGGCGACTGCTTTTCAAACAGACAAAATTCTGTTAATCACTGATTAAATTAAAACACAAAAGTAAATCAATCAACCAACCAACCAATCAAAAATCCAGGAACATTATGTTGAAGTAGTTGAAAATCTGCAGAAGATAGGGGGAAAAAATTAGTCAGGATGGAGGAACCCTAGGACATCCAGGAGAATAATAAGAGGGAATAATAACTGCGTCTCTTAATTCAATTAGAATCTGAGTTAAGTTCAGGCTGGGTTGCAGGTTTTGTTGCTGTTGTTTTATTTTCCCTTGTTTAATTATTTTTACAATTTTATGGAGTTACAATTTGTGCAAAATAAAATGCATCCAATAAAGTTTATAACTTGAGATTTGATACCTATATATACTTGTGAAACCATTGCTGAAATCAAGATAATGAACTTCAAAAGTTTCCTTAGGCACTCTGGCAATATATCTCTGAAGGCGTTGTAATGTTTCAATGTGGCTAGGCTGAACTATTTCTCTAGAATGTCCCTTCCCTGTTTGTTTCCTGTTACGGTGAACCACCAGAGAGATTATTTGGGATATTTGGAGAACAGAATAAAGCAGAAGCCATTTGGTAGCTCACACAGGTTGTGTTTATCTGCTGGTTTACCTTGTTGGTGGGAGATGGTTGGGTTTATTTTGTTGGTAATTGTTCCATTTTCACCTAGATCTTTTTTCATCTTCTCCAACTCCAAATCCGGTTATCAATGTTTAGCTCTGTGGCAAAATGTCCAAGCTTTTATAGGACACCAGTAAACCTGAGCTCAGAAGTGACAACAGCTAACACATTTCAATTCTTCCTCATGCCATGTTAGACACAGGCTTTACATTCATCACTTAAATGAACTCAAAATTGAGAGTGGACCTATATGCACAAGGCAAAACTTTAAAACTCCGAATGTAACATAGAGAAAATCTAGATGACTTTGGGTTTAGTAATGATCTTTTAGATACAACATCAAAGGCACACTCCATGAAAGAAATAACGGATAAGCTGGACTTCATTAAAATTAAAAACCTCTGCTCTCCAAAAGATAATGTCAAGGAAATGAGAAGACAAGGCACATACAGGGAGACAAGATTTGAGAAAACACATCTAAATAGGATTGTCAACTCAAATACACAAAAATTTAGAATTCAACAATCTGAAAAAGAACAATATTAAAAAATGGGCCAAAGATCTTGACAGACACCTCACCCAAGATACTACAGAGATGGCAAATAAGCACGCAAAAAGATGATCCACATCATGTGTAATCAGGAAAATGTAAATCAAAACAATAAGGAGATACCACCACTACACACAATCCTGGAACATGACAACACCCAACGCTGATGAGGATGTGCAGCAAAATGAACTCTCATCTGTTGCTGGTAGAATGCTAGATGGTATAGCAACTTTGGAAGACAGTTTGGCGGTTTCTTGCAAAATTAAACACATTCTTACTATACGATCCAGCAATCACTCATCTTGGTATTTACCCAAATGAGATGAAAACATGTCCACGCAAAAACTTGCACACGGATCTTTATAGCAACTTTATTCATAATTGCCCAAACTTAGAAGCCGCTTAGATACCCGTTAGTAGGTAAATGGATAATCTATGATACTTCTAGAAAATAGAATATTATTCAGTGCTAAAAATAAATGAGCTATCAAGCCATGAAAATACACAGAGGAAACTTGGATGCACATCACTAAGTGAAAAAAACAATCTGAAATTTTACCATTCCAACTACATGGCATTCTGGAAAAGGAAAAACAATGAAGACAGTAAAATCCATGGTTTTCAGAGGCTGAGGGATAGGGAGTGATGAGAAGGCAGGCCACAGAGGATTTATGTCTACATATCATCAATATCTGTATTATTATCAACCATCTATATCATCTACGTAGCTATATATTTATATGTCTATCAATCATTATACATTTTTTCCAAATCTATAGAATGAACACTCACTGAGAGTGAACCATAATGCAAAATATGGATTTGGGGTAATTATGATGTGTCAATATAGGTTCATCAGTTGTAACAAACATACCACTCTGCTGGAGGAGGTTGTAAATAGGGAAGGCTGTGTGTGTACGAGGTCCATGGGTTTATAGGAAATCTCTGTACCTTCCTTTCAATTTTGTTGTATACCTAAAAGTGCTCAATTTTGTTGTATACCTAACACCTTAAATATTGTCCCTTTCTGAAACAGATTTCTAGGACTATCTGGCCTGATGGTATTTGCATAAACATTAAGTAAAATGTAGTAGACAAAAAAAATAGGGAGTAAAAGTTTTCTTAGTTTTCATTTTCTCTTGCTTTCTACCTGAGGACAAAGCCACCAAGGGCCAACGGGTAGAGAGAACATTTAGTAGATAAGACAATTAGATAGATTCGCCTTGGTTATGAGTATAGAGAGTCCCACCTGAAATTCCAAGGGATGAGCTTTCATTATTATTGGTTACGGAGAATCAAATTAAGTTATTGGCATTCATATTCTTTCAGTTTATTTCTTGGCTCTGCTTTTCTTTACCCTAGTTTCATAGTGAAGTAAACATGCTCTATTTAATGAACTCCTGAAAGTTCTGGGTTTATTTTTATAGCTGTAATTATAACAGAAAAGAATATTCTAACATATACAAATTTTTTTATCACATCAAGTTTTACTGAACTGACTTTAGTTTCATGCCCAACACTAATTGAGTTCTTATTTGTAGAGAGAATATGATCATTTGTAAAGCACAGGGTAGAAGTGTAGTCTTGATCTAATCAGGGAGTCCAAAGCCTTGATTAGCTAACTATGGTTTATAGATCCGCATATGACTTACAGAAGTCATTCTACCAAAAGAAGATAATGAAAAAAAGAAAAAAAAGAAAAGAGAAGAAATGGAAGAAGAAAGAAAAATTTATTGAAATAGAGAAAGGTGTATATGTGTGGATGTGAGAGAGAGGGAGAAAGAGAGAAAAAGAAAAGACAGTGAGAGAGAGGGAGATTATTTGGGGTATACAAAAACAATTATCTACTTCAAGACAATTTGACTGTATACCAGGCCATATGGTAAAACTGTAGGAAGCATCCTCTAAGTACAGAACTGCTATATTACAGAGTCTTCCAGATTTTTAAGTAGCATATCACATATATAAAATGACAAAGCACTACAATAAACTACATTAGCAGGCAATGGGATCAGCGTGAGAATCTCTTATTGCATCTCTACACCCAACCCCAAAACTGAATCCATCATCATTTCAGAATACATGTAGACGAGTCTTTGCTACAAACTGGGGATTGCTGGTACTGGATAGACATAGCCTCTGGAATCAAGCAGAAATGAATTTGAATTCTGTTTCTCTGACTAGCTATGTGACGAGAGTAACTTATCATACCTCTCTAAAGTGCATTTTTTTTTACAAGATAAAATCAGGATAATTTATTCTACAAGTTTTCATTTTATTTTGTTTTTTTAGTCTGGAGAATACTGATTTTATACTTTCAAAGTAGCCTAAAAATATCTCAAAATTAAAAAAAAACTGGTTATTGCTATATTATAGATGTATAATCTAAGAAACACAGTCAGTTCCAAGATGAATAAGGAATAGCTGATAAAGCATCAAATGTGATCTCTCTCTCTCCAGGATGCATTTTATTCTTAATCAAAGTTACTTGATTTAGTACTCATACATGAGTCAGTATTTATTTACTTATTTACTTATATGGCATAAAATGTAAAAATAAAATGTAAAATAAAAACCATATGATATTTTATTACACTAGCATAGTGGGGTTTTTTTCAATTCTCAAGACAAAGGATGATATTGATATTTTAATCTCAACTTCCCACTTTTAAATATCTTTATTTAAAAACTATAGAGAATGTGTATCAGGACACAAAAGCCAAGGAAAGGTAAAATCCCAAGGAAGATATCATATAATTGTTTCGAACTTAACAAGATTTTGTAGAAAATCAAATATAAGAACACAATATACTGCATAGATATAAATATAATTAAGTCTCCATGAACTAATATATAAAGTTGACTAAAATAATCTTTCAAGTGTTTGCTACATTTAAATGGAAGAAGCAGAGAGAAGAAATGAGTCAAATTTGAGGATGTTGGGACACCTGGGTGTCTCAGTGGTTGGGTGTCTGCTTTCAGCTCAGAGGGTGATCCTGGGGTCCTGGGATCCAGTCCCGAATCAGACTCCCGAAGGGGAGCCTGCTTCTCCCTCTGCCTGTGTCTCTGCCCTCTCTCTGTGTCTCTCATGAATAAATAAGAAAAATCTTTTTTAAAAATGTTTTTAAAAAATTGACAATGCTTACAATGGAACAGAAAAATAAAGTTTTAGTATTTTGAAATGGAAGCCATTATTGAGAAACAGGAGCTAATGTAAACATCATGACACTTCAGAAAGAAGTGAAAGGAAAAATATGATTATATTTTGGATGGTGCAATAGTAAAATTGGGACCCAATCTAACCACATCCTTTGCAATTTTCCCTATTAACCTTCCTTATATATCTCATTATGATTCTATTTGAATAAAGACAGAACTCTTTGTAGCAAGTTCTTAAATGCTTGCTTCACCTGCTGGTTCCTTAGAGTATAGATAAAGGGATTCAAAAGTGGAGCAACAGAAGTATTGAGAACTGCCACCCCCTTCATCAAGGATATCCTCTGTTTGACCGAGGGTTTAATGTACATAAAGATGCAGCTGCCGTATGAGAGGGAGATGACAATCATGTGAGAAGAACAGGTGGAGAAAGCCTTTTTTCTCTGGTTGGCAGAAGGAATTTTTAAAATTGTCAGGGCGATATATGTGTACGATAGAATCACTAAGGCCAAAGTGACCAGCAGAGTCACCAAAGCTAAGATGAAACTCATCATTTCCAACACGTGTGTGTCTGTGCAGGAGATCTGCAGGAGGGGAGCCGTGTCACAGTAGAAATGATCAATGACATTGGAATCACAGAAGTCCAGGCTTAAGCCTAAAATGAGTCCTGGAAAGATGATGAGGAAACCAGTGATCCAAGAGCTAAGGACCAGCTGGATACAGATTTTGCTGCTCATAATGGTTGTGTAATGCAGGGGCTTGCAGATGGCGACATAACGATCATAGGACATGACAGCCAGGAGGTAAAATTCAGATGCTCCAAGAAGGAAGGCAAAAAATAACTGAGTTGCACAACAGTTATAGGAAATGGTTTTGTCACCAGTTGCCATGCTTACAAGCAATTTGGGGATGCAGACTGTCGTATAAGAAATTTCTAAGAAAGAAAAATTTCGAAGAAAGAAATACATAGGGGTCTTGAGATGGGAGTCCAGCAAAGTGAGGGTAATAATGACTAAGTTGCCTGAGATGCTTAGCAAATAGGTGAGGAGCAGGAAGACAAATAGCACAATCTTCAGTTTTGGGTCCTCTGTCAATCCTGCTAAGATAAATACTGTCACAGTTGTATGGTTTTCCATCTTGGCCTCTTGATACGCTTCTGCTCTGGTAAAAATATTGAGAAAACAATATGCACAGGAACCAATGGTAAATTATGAAGATAATGATGTCAGAATATTAGTAGTTGCTATTGATTATACATACTAATAGGGCACATTTTTGAAATGATTAATGTAAGATAAACTAACAAAAACTAGTACTTATATTTTTTATTATTTTGTTATTACTTTATTTTTGAGGAAAGACAAATATTTTCTACAAATCTGATGAATAAAAAACTACCTTATACATCATCTTTGTAGTCTGGCTTAGATTTATGGTAATGAGGTAAAGAAATGAACAGGCATGTGAAAAAATTATTTTTCTTTCTTTTTTTAATATAAATTTATTTTTTTATTGGTGTTCAGTTTGCCAACATACAGAATAACACCCAGTGCTCATCCCATCAAGTGCCCACCTCAGTGCCTGTCACCCAGTCACCCCCACCCCCCCCCCGCCCACCTCCCCTTCCACCACCCCTAGTTCGTTTCCCGGAGTTAGGAGTCTTCATGTTCTGTCTCCCTTTCTGATATTTCCATTCATTTTTCCTCCTTTCCCTTTTATTCCCTTTCACTAGAAAAAATTATTTCTACTTTTCTCAGTATGTAAGCGCTAAGATGTCACAGTACTACTCAGCCTGATGACTGTATAAATATCATTGCCTCAAGAAACTGACCAGGAATGTAACAGAGAAACAAGGTGATACTTACGATGGTTGAAAGTAGAAATCAAGCTTAGATTTAAGTTTAATTCCGGAAGTAATTACGGGTAACAACTGTAGCTCTTCCCTGGTTTGGCCTGCGCTGCCTCTACTTAGATAATGAACACTCTTTCTTGGTCCTGATTTTTTTATTCTATAAATCAGTGCAGTGTGTTTTGTCCCTATTCCATCTCTTTATTTCTTCACTTTTACCGCCTCCTATGCCAATATTAAACTTATCTGATCGCATAGAAAAACTGACTTGAACAGAATCAAACAAATTCAGTGTTTCTTCTGGTTATAGTTCTGAAAACAGGAAGAGAATAAGAATAATTAAGTGAAATGCAAAATAAAGTGAATAAGGGTTCAAAGAGAAAGGAAATAGAGAAGAAAAAGAAAAACAAAGAGAAGGAAGACAAAAGAAGTAGAAAAGAGGTAAGACAGTAAGGGAAGACCATAAAGAGAAAAACTTACCATTAAGATTGGATTTTTCTTCAGATGTGACAGTGACTGGTATTTAGCTCTGGGCCTTTTACCTGATAGATAGAAATGAGTTCCAGCAAAGCTGTCATTTACCTCCACCAAGGGGAATACAGAGAAGAAACTCTGGCAAATTTTACTCAGATGATCAGTCACTTGGCAAGTGTTTTTCGACACTTGCAAGTAATGCTGACCGCCCCCAAATAATGTGGTAAGTCCACAGCTAAGCCCGTGCAAATGGAGTTGACTGTGTGGTTGAAAATTACATAAGCTCTCATTAAGCTAAATGTCATGAAAACTCCTAGGTATAAACATTGCATCCCTTCAGGGCAAGTTTCTTGTTTGATGACTTCATCATCAGTTATGCTTCTCTAAGGAGTTCATCATCAATATGAAACACTTATTAAACATTTTTTTTAGTTTCAGTGGTAGAATTTAGTGTATTCATGTGTTGCATACAGCACCTGATGCTCATTAACATCAAGTGCCCTCTTGGTACCCATCAGCCAATTACCCCATCCCCCCACCCATCTTCCCTCCAGAAATCCTGTTTGCTCCCTGTATTTAAAAGTTTCTTATGGTTTGCCTCTCTCTAAGTTTTTATCTTATTTTATTTTTCCCTCTACTCCCCTATGTTCATTTGTTTTGTTTCTTAAATTCCACATGAGTGAAATCATATGATAAATGTCTTTCTCTGACGGACTTATTGTGCTTAGCATAATACCCTCTAGTTCCATCCACATTATTGCAAATGGCAAGATTTCATTATATTTGATGGCTAGGTAATATTCCATTGTATATAGATACCAGGTATGTTTTATCCTTTCATCCCTCGATGGACATCTGGGCTCTACAGTTTGGCTATTATGGATATTGCTGCTATAAACATATAAACATTGGGGGGCAAGTGTTTGCATCCTTTGGATAAATACCTAGTAGTGCAGTTGCTGGGTCATAGAGTAGTTCTATTCTTAACTTTTGAGACACCTCCATGCTGTTTTCCAAAATGGCTGTACCAGTTTGCATTCCCAGTTGTTTTATAGGTCCAAGGAGACCGCGTTGCTATACACCAAGGAGTCAAGGAAGTATATGTCAATGTCCCTGCCTATTGTGGCTTACCAACGTATTGAGGAGACAAAATCTGTGCATGAATACAGCAATGTACAATGTGCCATAAACTTAATGGTAAATGAGATTCACTCTTACTATGGGGCTTATGGATGGAAGGAGATTAATAAGAATGGATGTTTTTTGTTTTTGTTTTTGTTTTCGTTTTTTAAACAAAAGATGGATCCAAAGCTAAGCATTGAAAATAGCTTAGGAAACAGAGGAAGGCATTTTAGGTAGGATAAACACTATGAAAAAGGTGTTTAAGAATGAAAACTCATAAATTAACAAAAATTTATCAGAGAGAATATAATAACAGTTTTCTCCAGGGAATACTGAAGGTTCTAGAGATCCTGGCTATTAGTGCCAAAGTATAATAGCATCTTCCTAGTAGTAATACACATTCTCCCAAACCTAAGGAACAATTCCTGAGGCAACTAATTGTATTACAATGGCTACAGTCATTTGAGTCAAAAACAGATCCATCACCCCCACAAGTAAGAATTTTATCGAACCAGACCTATTTTTACACGTGCTCCCCAATTCCCTAGATATACTGGGACAGTGTGCTATAATGTTTAGCAAGTCTATTACTTTTATTTATGTTTACATTAAAAACTGCAAGAAAATTTTCCCTGACTTCAAAATCATGAACACTTTTAGTCAAAAATGGTGTCATTTAACAAATCAATTTCAGATCCTCTACAATTAAAATGAATCAGAATAACAAATTTATTAATATAAATTAAGTACTCAGAGTTTGATTTGTTTTCAGTATGTGAACTATAAATCAGTCTACAAAACACTAAAACTTACAAACTGTTATTCTTAAAGCCATAGAAACAGAATTATTCAGGCAAAGGATTTTGCTTGTTGATGTTCACACTTTTTATATTCCCATTGCAGGATAAGGCACTTAGGTTTACTTTTTTTCCTTCTTCCCAGACATCACACTGAAATGTGTAATTCTTAAAATAAGTTTCAACACTTATAGACATCTCATGATTACCTATTAAGTTAATACAATACGGTACTAAAATTAAACAGTTATTTATCCTATCAAAGGATTATGGTTTATTCCCAGGGAATGCTGTAAACTGTGTGCATATTTCTCCAAGGAATTCAGATTCAGAAGCAATATTTCCCTGAGGATCTTTGGCTTGTTTACTATACAAGAGATGCCAAAATATACAGACTCCTTCCTATGTCCTTCAACTGTGTTCTCAGGAGATGCTGTACAAAATATACTATAGTAAAGCACCATGTACCCCCTTTACCTTCATTAATTTATTAATTCATCTATTCCTTCCTAAAATACCTATTTATTTTGTGTTTGAAATGTAACAAGCACTTCTGTGTATCTAGGGCATATGTCCTGAGAGCTCCCCTACCCCTTCTGCCCTGTGAGAACCTGGCCACAAGTCTATGAAATCTATGAAGGGAGCTTTTACAGATACCTCATCTTTCAGCATGATAAAATGCCCATACACATAATCATCAAACTGCTAAACACCAAAGAAATGAGAAACTCTTAAGTGTGGCTGGAGAAAGAGGCTACATTACATACCATGAATATTAGAGAACAATGGCTCAAACAATTTCTAACTTCTTTTCAGAAGTTATGGAGGCCAGAAAACAGGGGAATCTTTAGAATGCTGGGAAAAAAAAAAAAGCTAAGTTAGAATTCTATACAGTGAAACTATCCTTCAAACATGAAAGGGAAATAAAGACATTTTCAGATAAAAATCAAACTAAGAGCATTTTTCAGTAACACATTTGTACTACAGGAAATGCTGCAGGAAGTTCTTTAGCTGAGGAAAACAGAATCCAGCTGGAAAACTGGAATTTCAGGGAGCAATTAAAAATATCAAACATTGTAAATATGGAGGTAAACTAAGTTTTTTCAATGAAAAAAAATTTTTTCAATGAAAATTGAAATAAATAAGAATTCTTCACAAAAATTTAAATATATGTACATTAAATAATTTTTTAAATACTATAACAAAAATGCTATGTAGAGTAAAAGAAAAGTGGATGGGCTGAACAGCAGAAAGGTGATTATGAAACAAAAGAGTCAGTGAACCTAATGATTAATAGAGACCACTCATTTTGAAAAACAAAAAAAAGTAAATTATATATATTTAATGAACAGAGTCTTTGTGACCTAGGAACAATATCAAAGGCTCTAACATATATATTAGACCTTTAACATGCATATAGATACATAATGTGAATTTTAAAAAGCAGAGGATATTATAAATCAGCATTGTCCAATAGAAATATAATGCAAAATACAAACGTAAGATGCTTTTGTAACTTCAAATTTTCTAGTAGCCTTATTTTTTAAAAGTGAAAGAAAACATATGAAATTAATTTTAATAAGATATTTTAACTCAATTATTCTCCAAATTATTCTTATCCAAATTATTCTCATTTCAACATCTAATACATATTTAAAAATTAATGAGATCTATTATTATTTTGTACTAAGTCTTTGAGATATGATGTATGTTTATATTTACAGCACATCTCAGTTTCAACTAGCCACATTTCAATTTTTAGTGGCTACCAAATTGAATAATGTAAACATAGTTAGACAATATAAACTATTTGTGGTTTATTTCTTCATTTTGCCTTCTCAGTGGCTTTGGACCAAATTCATTGTTGTATGAAAAAACTTGTGGTAATAAACAACTAATGGGTCAAAGAATAAATCACAAAGAAAATTAGAAAACACTGGGAACAAATGAAAACAGACACATAAGATACCAAAACCTATGAAATACAGTGAAAGCAGTGTTCAAAAGGAAATTTATAGCTTTAAATATCTGCTTTAACAAAAGAGATAGATCTCATATGAATAATATAACTTCAGACTTACAGATACAGAGAAAAAGAGCAAAAGAAACCCAAAGCCAGCAGAAAGAAAGTAAATAATAAATACTAGTAAAGATAAATGAAATAGAGGAGAAGGGAAAAAATAGAGAAAATCAATAAAACCCAAAGTTGGTTCTTTTGAAAGGTCAACAAAAGTTGACAAACCCTTAGCTAGATTAACCAAGAAAAAAAGAGAGAAGGCTCAAATTGCAAAATTCGGGAATCAAAATTGGTTCATGACTATTGACCTTGTAGAAGTAGAAGTGGATACCAAAATAAATTATGAGTAATTGTGTATCAACAAATTAGATGACCACAAATTACCACTTACTCAGGTGAAATAGAATATCTAATAGACCTATGGTTTTTAAAGAAATTGAATCAGTAATCCAAAATCTATGAATAAGACTATCTAAGGCCAGATGAATTTTCCCAAAGCTTTAAAGAGTTAAGACCAATCTCTTTCAAACTCTTCTAAACACGGAAATTATGATACCCTTCCTATTTGATTTATGAGGACAGCATTACTCTGATATTAAAACTAGATAAACACATCACAAAAAAAAATAATACAGATCTATATCCCTTATAAATATAGATTCAAAAATCCTCAAAAAATACTAGGAAAGCAAATTTAGCTGCATTTAAAAGTAAGATTCCATGATCAAGTGGGATAGAATGTAAGGTGATTCAACATAAAAAAAAGTCAATTTATATAATACATCAATGATGGAAGATGAAATATAAGGGGGGAAAACTTGAATATTGCAATTGATGCAGGAAAAGTCAACCTTTGACAAAATTCAAAACCCTTTCATGATAAAAATACAGTAAACTCAGAGTAGAAAGGAACTTCCTAACTGCTAACAAATGTTCATGAGAACCCCACAGCTAATGTCACTCTCCCCTAAACATCAGGAACATGACAAGGATGTCCAGTTTCCCAACTGCTATTCTTCATTGTTCTTGAAGTTCTAGCCAGAAAGGTTAGACAAAAATAAATAAATAAATAAAAGACACTTGAACTGAAAAGAACTCTCAGTTCTTTATGGGAAAAAATGCATGGAATTGTTAAGTCTAGAATAATCCCATACATACTATAGAGAAAATATGGAAAAAATATTTTCAAATCACATATCTGATAAGATTCTAGTATCCAGACTATATAAAGACTGTTAAAAATCAGCCACAACAAAAACATGAAAACAATCACAAATAACCCAATTTTAAAATGTGCAAAAGATTTGAACAGACATTTCTCCAAATGGCCAACTAGGACATTCAATGATGTTCCACATCATTAGTTATCATAAAAATGCATATTAAAACCATAGTGAATTACACTTCAATTATGGCAGATGTGGCTATAGAGAAATTGGAAACCCAGTACATTGTTAGGGGGAATGTAAAATGACGTAGCCACAGTGGAAAGTTCCAGAGATCCATTAAAAAAAAGTTAACCGAAACAAAACAAAACAAAACAAAAAAAAACAAAAAACAAACAAACAAAAAGTTAAACATAAAATTGCCATGATTTAATAACACCATTTCTAGGTATTGACCTAAATAACTGAAAGGAGGTTTGCAAATGCTTGTATACTATTGTTTATAGCAGCATTATTTGCAATAGCCAAAAAATAAAGTGGGACACCTCAAATGTCCATTGACGGATGGATACAGAAAATGTGGTATATATGCATAATGGAATATTATCCAACCAATGAAGTATTAATACATGCTTCAATGTGGATGAACCCTGATATCACCATCCTAAGGAAAGAAGCCAGACATAAGAGGTCACACATGGTATGATTTCACTTACATGAAATTTCCAAAATTGGTAAATCCACAGGGATAGAAAACAGATTAGTATTTGTCAGAGTCTCAGGAAAGAAGAGATGGGAAATGACTGCTAAATGGGTAGAGTTTTCTTTTGAGTGAGCAATGTTTGGAACTTAATATGAGTGGTGGATGTAGAACAGTGTGGATGGACTAAACACTGCTAAACTGTACACTTTAAAATGGTCTTCTAAAAAAAACCTATGGAAACATCATCAAAAATACAATTAAAAATTTTAAGGAAGGAGAGTATTAGAGAATTATATCACATAGTTAATGCAAATTTTATTTTCTGGACTTTATGATTTTAATAGCTTAATTAAATGTGTGACTGGTTATCATTGTCTTCATCCTAAATAAATCTCATGTTTGTTCCTAATTCTATGTTTATACATGTGCATTCATAATTTGGGGATTGTTTTCTTAAAAAAGAGCACTGCAATGTGAAGAAACTTAAATATCCTCAAACTATCCACACTTGGGAATAGGAGAAAGGTAAAATGAATCTCCATGTTGCCATCTTGGAAACAAGCATTTCAATACAAGGTAAGTTGTGCATCAGGCCTTGAAAGCAATGAATTCCGATAAGGCTGGAAGGAAAAAAAAATCAGAAACTGTTAGAGCTGAGAAAAAAGAAAACAAAAAAGGGAGAGTTTGCCAAACGTATTTGAGTCTACTGCATTTTGGGAGGTTACCTGAACAAAGAATACTGAATTTTTACATTATGCAATTTTTAACAATTGAGGTATAGTTGACATATAGTATTATATTAGTTTTAGGTGCCCAACATAGTAATGTGACACTTAGATACATTACTAAATGCTTGCAACAATACGTGTAGTTACCATCTGCAATGCAATTATTTTAATGAGAAATGAAACCCAGTGGAAACAGAACATTGTTTAAAAAAAGACAGAGTACAGACCAACATGTGGCTCAGATGGAAGAAAAATTCCACTGTCAAGATAATGTAAATTAGGATAAAAATCCAACTGATAATTACAGTAACAATTATTTTCAAAATCATAAAAAAGCTAAAAAAGAGATGTGTATAGGAGGGATGGGAAATATAAGAATTTCAAATGCTTATCTTCCATATTTAAGCCAGTAAGTAATTTCTAACTCAACATATTAAGAAGTAGTAATGTATATAATAGAGGAAGCAAAATGTTAACAGCTGAGGGCTGTGGAGAAAAGAAGTTGGGGTGGATGAGGGCTGGAGCAGGAGGCTACTAATTTCCATTAATAGGATTCTTAGATTCTTGAATTTTTTCTAGAAGCGCAAACTCTTCTCACTGTAACATTCCAGCTGTTCTCTCTTTAAATCTCAGACCGAATTTGTCGGTTTTCAGGATGATTTGAAAATTATCTAGGTAAGTTGGTGGGGACAGGTGACTTGGGGACCCTACTCTTCCGCCATCTTGCCCTGCCTCAATTCTTGACTTTTTGTACTTTGAAGATGTATACCTTTAATAAAAAACAGAATCATAAATTTACTGAATTAATATTCTGAGAAAGAGGAATAACAACACAATAATGAAGTCATTTGGTACACTCACAATTTCTTAGAGTCATAATGAGCAGTTTTGGGGGGTAATTTGTATTGGCTTCTTTAAGATAAGACAAGGAACTAAAAAAGAATTGAAGATCATTTTATTCAATTGGTAGTGACCTTTGTTTTGTGATATAAAACTTACATTTTTTCTCTCATTTTTCTTTCTTTTTTTATGTTGAGACTTTTACTATTATTATTAATATTATTTTAGGGCAGATTTAGGTTCACAGCAAACTTGAAAGTCCAGGGATTTTCCATACCCTTTTACCCACGAGTGATATTGGAGCCTCCTCCAATATCAACAGCCCCCGCCAGAGTGATACATTTGTTACAACTGATGAACTTTAAATGATTCATCATAATCACCCAGAGTCCATAGTTTACAGTACAGTTCACCCCCCATGTAGAGTCTTTGGGTTTGGACAAATATATGACACGTATCCATCATTATGTTATCACATAGAGAATTTTCATTGCCCCCCAAATCCTGTCTATATCTACTCATCTCTAACCCCTTTTCCCAGCCCATGGCAACTACTGACCTTTCTCTATTTCCATAATTTTGCCTATTTAAAATACCATAGAGTTACATTCATATGGTATGTATGTTTCAGATTGGCTTCTTTCTCTAAGTAATATGCATTTAAAATCCCCCCATGTCTTTTCATGGCTTGATAACATTGTTTTTTAACAGATATTTTTCTCATTTTAAAATATTTTGTCTTAAAGTTATTTTCAACTGCTTCCAGAATTGCATGGGTTTGAATTATTATTTTTCAGAGCTGCTTATTTTATTTACCTTCAAAGTCAATTTCTGAATGACTGGATAGAGTAGGGTAGGCACATCCCACCCTACAAACAGAATCTCTGCCATCCATGCTGCATGTTTCACTTTAAATTTTCAGGAAATAGTTTTCCATTGTACTAAATCTTTTCGAAACATGAACTGATTCCTTGAAAGTAAGAACAGTGGCTAAGCCTTGAGAGTGATAATGACCAGAAGAGAAAAAAGGGAGGATTCCGTAGTATTGGTAACATTCTGTTTATCTGAGGGCTACATATGTGGGTATGTTAAATTTGTGAAAAGTGACCAAGTTATATAGTATAATAGTACATTCTGTAAATACATTTTTACTTCTTTGAAATATCTTTAAATATCTAATATGTAGCATTGCGATGATTTTAAAGTTTATTTGTTACAACAGTAGTATTTGTTTTAGGTACTTAGCAGTAGAAATAAAGAAGGTAAAATGAATTGAAATAAAATTTTCTGTAGAATCAACCAAATTTCCTACAGATTGGATGTAGACAGATAATAGCTGCAAACATTAGACTCCTAAACTCCTCTCCATTCAATCTAGATCTCTGTGAGTTTGACCCTTCCATGGTATGTCACACATTTAATTATTTCCTTTGTCAATGATGACATGTCTTGGTTTTCAAATCCTGAAATAAATTAAGTCCCTAAAACTGCCACTCTTGAGGATGCCTTGAGAGCTTTAATTTAGGTAAGTATAATATAAGCCCCTTATTGAATCAGGATTCAAACTTTTAGCAATAATGCTCTTAAAGTCTTTCACAATATGGGTTGAGAGATTTCACATTTCCCATGTGAAATGTATACTCATCATGGATATGTAAGCTGTAACCTCCAAAAACTCCTTCTGGCTTACAACATAAAGCTGCTTTAAAAAGAAGATTTTGTCTTGGTTTTAAACTTGAGTTTAGAGATTTTAGAGTTTTCCTCAATAAATAATTCACATATTTTTAACATATTTGTACAATGATCTCCAGGGAAATGTTTCCTTCTTTTAAAAATTGTTTCATCAGTTAATCCTCTTGAGATCAGTGGGAGAGTGTGCAAGAATGATTATAGTTCTTGCAATCTGAAAAACTACAAAAGAAGCAATTGTGCTTCTCACATAGGCTAGAAACATCACAAAATAAACAATAAGACTGAAATCTTTTTTTACCACTCCTTCTAAATTTTTTTAAAATAAATATATTTATTTTATATGTAATGCAAAAAATGTTCTCCAAATTTAATATAATCTAAATTGGAGATATGGCTTTAAAAAATAAGAAATGAAATTAGGTTTCTAGTCCTGATAAAATCTTTAAGTTAACACATCTTGAGTGTAAGATGCTGGGGTTAATGTATTTTGGATGAGAATGCAAGATAAAAGTAGATTAAAGGAATATATAAAAAATATATATATATAAAATATATAAAAAATATGCAGCATTCAGAAACTGCCTCTGTTTTATGACTCGAATCAAAAGAAGACAGTTGGGAATGAAATTGCTACTGAGGACAAATAACAAGGTTTGGGAAAATTTTTATTTTAGTCATACTAACCTAATTGCATGAAGCTGGACAAAAATGTTGATTCCTTTGTAAGCCATTGAGATATATGACATGAAGTTAGAACTATCTTTTTTACTCAATTGAGTTATCTTATAAAGAAATCTCTGAAACTTCATTTTGTAGGAATCAAGCTTTGAATAGATATCCTTCACAGCATTCAACAGAATCTCAGAAATGTATTTTATTAAAAGAATATGCTGTTTTCCTGAGATAATTATAATTATATATGCCTTTAATATACAGGGTAAATGTGAATATTATAAAATATGACACTGGAATATAAAATATGACATATTAGGAAAAATTAATTAGTCCTAAACTTGAGAAATTTCCTTATTGAATTCAATAGAATTTAAACATTTCATGAAATATCCAGTTTTCATATCCCAAAGGAATCATTTCTGTCTTACCTATAAATTGCAAAAGTAATTACAGAAGTCCCTGCGATTATAAAAATGTCAGAAACAATGACTATTTTATCAACATTAACCAAGTATTTTATTTGGAATTCAAGCAAAATAATGATGTCAGTTTACAATAGTTTTTTGTTTTGGTTTGGTTTGTTTTGTTTGGATGGTTTTTTTGTTTTGTTTTGTTTTGGTTTTGTTTGCAATTTTGTAATTTAAATTTAGCCTGGGAGTATTCATGTATGAATTCTCACTTCTAACTTTATAATTTGGCACCCTATAAAATCCATCCTTGCTGATTGACACTTCCCTATGCTTTTGACCTTAAAAAATAGACCAACCTTGAAAAAAGAAAATAGACCAAATTTGGATTTCAAAAACCTGATTACTGAGTATAAATCTTGCTTTAATGGCCAGAATGTAGACATTTTCAGAAAAAGATAATACACTGAAGGGTCTGGGGGAAAGAAAGGAAAATAGGTAAGTAAAGAATGAAATAAAGGGAGAAAGAGAGGGGAAATCTTAGTTGTATTGTAATTACTTATAACCACTGGAGATATCTGTATATTTTTAACAGCTGAACTGGACTATATGAAATGTAATGTTTAAAATGCAATGTAAGATATGACATGATATTCTTCTTAAGGAAAATATGGTCGTGATATCATCACACTTTAGAAAAAATTGGTGATAGACTTTTAAACTGATACACATGAGGATGTAGGCATGGTATGGAAAAAGATGGAAAATAAGAAAAAAATGAAAAGCTTAACATAATTCTGAATTTTAAGAGGTTAAGCAAAACACAAGAGAATAAGAGAAAAGAGGGAGGACATGACTAAGAGAGAAGAGGCCACCATGGCAACAGAGCAGAACAATGACACGGAAACAAATTACCAGGTATGAGTAGGTAATATTTTTTTAATGCCTTGTTTTCTATAACTTTCCTGCAAAAACTAAATAAAGCATGCTATATAATATAGTCATCATGCATGAGGATATACTTCCTATCTGCTTGGGTCCATAGCAGTGAAAAGAGAATAACACGTGAGTGAGACAAAAGTAAACACAAGTCTTCAGGAAAAAGGGAACAGCAGACCTACAGGTGGTCATGAGGATTTCAATCTTGAAGAGTTTTCAGAATTTTGGTGAAAGCACCGAATCCCTACTTGTATGGGCGTCAGATGTTTAGGTCAAGTTCATGTTTTTTAAAAGGCCAAGAGTCCTCAGCTGAAATCTGACTTGCAGAATACTACCTTAAGGAGCAATCAACAGAAAGGAGATGCATTTAACAAGAAGAATGAGTCACTTGATGGTGTAAGATAATTTAATGTAAACTAACCTGACTGGAAAAAGTTGCAACTATTGAAGATGTAAGTCAAAATATTATGACAATTTTTCTATTTCTTTGTTTCTATTTTTATATGACTTTCTCAATGCCACATATTATTGGTTTGGAATACCTGAATTTATGACACTTGAGAAAAGAAACTCAGAGGCTTGCATTAAGTTAGTGAAATCTTGAGTAAAAATTACACGAGTGAAACTTTAAAGGCTGTTACTGTTGACCAGCAGAATACTGAAGGAGGTTGGGTGTCAGGAGCAACAAATATATGGATGATCTCAAGCTAATAAGCATCTCCCACAGACTTACCCCTTCACTTCTCATTTTTTTCTTAATCTTTATTTTATTATTATTTTGGTAGAAGTCAGCCATGAGAAACCACACCACAGTAACAACTTTTATTCTTCTTGGACTGACTGATAATCCACAATTGCAAGTGGTCATTTTCCTTCTCCTGTTTTTCACATACATGTTGAGTGTCACTATGAATCTAACCATAATCATCCTCACCCTACTGGATTCTCATCTAAAAACACCCATGTATTTCTTCCTCCGAAGTTTCTCATTTTTAGAGGTCTCATTCACAACTGTCTGCATCCCCAAATTTCTTGTCAGCATGGCAACGGGTGATAGGACCATTTCTTACAACAGTTGTGCGACACAGCTGTTTTTTACTATTGTCTTGGGTGCAATTGAATTTTTTCTTCTGGCTGCCATGTCTTATGACCGCTATGTTGCCATTTGCAAACCCCTGCATTACACCACCATCATGAATGACAGAGTCTGCAACTTGTTGGTCTTTGCTTCATGGTTAGCTGGTTTTATAGTAGTCGTTCCACCACTCCTTGTGGGTCTCCAGCTAGATTTCTGTGCCGCCAACACTATAGATCATTTCTTCTGTGATTTTTCTCCTATATTACAGCTCTCTTGCACAGATACAGATGTAATAGAATTAATGGCGCTTCTCTCAGCCATTTTGACCCTCCTGGTTACACTGGTATTAGTGATCCTCTCCTATGCAAACATCATCAGGACTATTCTGAAGATACCTTCCTCTCAACAAAGGAAGAAAGCCTTTTCTACATGTTCTTCTCACATGGTGGTTGTATCCATTTCATATGGCAGCTGCATCTTCATGTATGTGAAACCCTCTGCAAAGGATAGAGTATCTTTAAATAAAGGGATAGCCCTGCTCAGTACCTCTGTTGCCCCCATGTTGAATCCCTTCATTTATACACTGAGAAACAAACAAGTGAAAGATGCTTTTATGCACATGACCAAAAAGATGGAGATTTTCTCAGTGAAGTGAACCATTTTAGTGATATCACTGAGATCATGAGTAAAAGACAGCAAGAAAGGTGGGGTGCTTCAATGCTTGTATCCAAAATAATATTGACTATTTTTCCTGACATAATTTTCATGTGGCCTGACTAATCTCCAAAGCCTAATTCTCTCCCCTATCTGCCCTTTATTTGAGCCAAAATCATTTGTGTCTTTATTTGGTGTTTTATCTATTTCCTCTTAAAATTCTCTCAGAGGAAGACAACGTTAGACTTTAATTTTTCCATGTTCCTTTCCACTGTTGTGGAATTCAGAGATTCAATTTTACACATATTCTATATAGAGTTAATGCACCACCTACATTTTTAAAACTTAGCTGAAAAGCACATATTTCTAGGAACACACAAACTGTCACTGACTCAAGGCAAAAAAAAAAAAATAGGAATAGACCTATAACTATGAGGGAAATTGAATCACTAATCACTATGTCTTTAAATAATATGGACTTTTTGTTTCTGTAAATAGGGATCATGGCAATCATTTCAAACAGTTTCTAAATTTCTTTACCTTGTTATTATTATTCTTTATAGCACACTCTACCAGTAAAAAAACAAAACTCAAAACAAAACACTTGAATTTCATAGTATATGTATATTTGCTCATAAATTATATATTTACTATAGTACAGAATATTTAAACATATTAATAGAAAAATAGAAATTAAGCAAGGAAATTAGGCAAAAGAATCAATATATTTTATATTATAACTGTAATATAAATTAATTTTAATGTTAATGGTACAACTATTAGATTCAAGTTGTTAAAACACATATTATTATATTTGCAAATATCAGCTTAATTTTGTGATAAATTATGTGAAAGTCTTATTCTAAGCCTATTTGATCTTTATACTTGCTAGGGCCTTCATAGCTCAAAATGGACACTTCACAATGCATGCCACTCACATCAGAAGAAATGAAAATGACAATAATTTTTCTTCTGTCCTATTTGAATTTTTTTGATATTAAATTACTACATTTCTGTCTTCTCTAATGTAAATCTGCTGCCTAAACTTTTATTTCTATATAAATAGTTTCAAAGTGGACAGAAAGTCTTTATTTGGAATATTTTAATAGAGATTAAAATATTTCCAAGTTTTCCAAATGGGTGGATGAGCGTTTTCATACTCAATGAACTTATATAATCTTCAGTAACAATAACCATGGCAATAATTTCAAGCAAACAATTTTTTAATTTCTTCAGCTTAATACATTTCTTTTTGAAAACCTGTTACTTTTTATATACTATTAAAATTCCATGCATTTTGGGATGGAATGGTGGGGAAACGTCTTGATGAAAGCATACTATTATTGATAGGTATTTGTTATCATAGAAAAGAGAAATTTGGAATATGTCTACTTGTAATGTATATTTAATGTGTATTTAAAGATGTGTATTTAAAAAATACTTTGTCTGAGAAATTCTGATTCTCTGATACATTTTTTGAAAATATACCATTAAATGCTTCCTCCATTGCCCTATCCTCCCTACTTCCTCTTCTGACCCTTTGAATGTAAAAACCATCCCTAGAGAGAAGGCTGTACAAAAACAGCCTGTGGGCTTGTCCTGAAGTTTGTGGTTTGCTTGTCAATGGTCTAAATTACATCAAGAAGCCAGAGATGGCCCTAAAGCCAGGATGAAGGTCTGCTATCTTGTCTACTTTACTATATCAAGGTGATGCAATCTACCTGTTATGTTCTATTAGTCCATAAAAATAGGTTCAAAATTCAATAACTCAGTATTTAGTCCCAAGACTGTTTTGGATTTAAACTAACAAATGGAACATAATTTAAAACACATTTGCAATTGGTGTTACCAACTAATTCAGTATATGAATCTACTGTCATGCTTTAAGATTCATCTGGGGTAGGGCAGGTAAATATTTTAATTAAATGGCTATGTGGGATGGATCACCATTCCTACATCATTTTTAAAAGTATTTGGTAGTAGTACCAAATACTGCAATTTTGCCAAGGAAAGATGCTTTGATGTATTATTTGTTAATGAGGGTGAACTCCATGGTTTTCTACTTGGCTCTGAGCATATCTGTGTTAACAATATATTTAGGATGATTTTTCACATGCAGTAGAAACACTATAAATATCCCACTTTCATTTCAGACCAGCAATTACGAATCCTTTCAATGCTGTTCATACCTCCTTGTGAATCAATACCTTGTACAAATGATTTTGTTCTGGATCTTCACCAGTTACACAGTTAAGGGATATATAAATGGATTGCATATTATAAAACTGTTCCAAGTTTTGTCATTTTACATCTTTGGATTTATTTTTCTAATATTTCAAATTTAATCAGGATAAATCATTCACAAATCCAAGTTGCTATCTAATTGAACAAAAAATTATAGCCATCATCAGAAGTTTGAACTCCATTAAATCCACAACCACTACTCAGGCCTCACTCTGACCTGTGATGTGCTGGTAAACTAGCTTTCTGAAAGTAACAGCCTAATTTTTAACAAAAAAAGAAAGAAAGAAAGAAAGAAAGAAAGAAAGAAAGAAAGAAAGAAAGAAAGAAAGAAAGAAAGAAAGAAGGAAAGAAAAAGAAAGAAAGAAAGAAGAAAGAAAGAAAGAAAGAAAGAAAGAAAGAAAGAAAGAAAGAAAGAAGAGAAAGAAAGAAAGAAAGAAAGAAGAAAGGAAAAGAAAATCACAATCATTGAAAATATATCAATAAATTCAGCCTTATGTAGAATTATATTTACTTTCCCCTGGTATATCAGCCTTAGAATATACTCTCACATATATTCCCCCAAGCTTTTGTCAATTTTAGTTGATAAATTATTGCTATGTTCTTAATATGTACCCCCAAATTTTATGTTGAAATCCTAACCTCCAAAGATGATGCTATTAGGAGATAGGGCTGTTCTAGAACAGGCAAATTTATAGGGAAAATAAACATGTTAGAGATTGCCAGGACTTGGGAGCTGGAGAGTTGAACAGTTGAAGCACAGTTTTTTATTAGAGTAGGAAAGCGATTGCATATGACACTACAGTTGTCATGGGTATATCACACTACAGTTGCCAAAACAAGTAGAAAGAACATTACAACACAAAGAATAACTCTAATGTGTGCAAATTAAAAAAAAATAGATCCAGGATCTTAAAATATAATGCAGAAAGATTTAATTGTATTATGAATGTATGAAACAACCTCACTGAATGGAGAAGGGGAAGAAAAGATGCTAACTTATGTGTAGAAATGAGTGAATTAGTAAGACTCAAGTCAAAAGTCCCGTATTCTGGTTGATGAAGTTGCTTCCTATAATACATTTCTATTGTAATGGAATAATTGAGTCATTGGCAGATGGTAGGAGCCATTGTTTCACTGTTGGAGTGATACATATGAGCAAGAGGACAAATGTAGAATGATTCATGTGATATTGGGTTAAAGTGGAAGATATTAGTATGAATTCATGAGTAGCTTAACGTAGATACAGAAGGAAACATATGCAAACACATATTTGTGTGTATAGATCTGGTTAGGTATAAACATATATTCCCTTGTTTGTCACCTGAGGGTATCCAGAACAGACAAATTCCAATAAAGTGCGTTTCTAGAAGTTGCTTGACAAGTACTTCTCAAAACTGTCTTGGTTATCAAAATAAGAAATGTCTAAGAAACTGTCACAGTCTACAGGAACCTAAGGGTACAAGTCTAATAAATTTAATGATATCACCCAAAACGTTGTTATCTTTTAAGAACTGTTCCCAGAGTTAGGAGTCTCCCATGTTCTGTCTCCCTTACTGAGGTGGACACTTGATGGGATGAGCACTGGGTGTCATTCTATATGTTGGCAAATTGAACACCAATAAAAATTAAATTTAGAAAACAAAAAAAAAAAAGAAAAGAAAATTAAGAACTGTTCCTAGAGCCTACCTGCAGAAGACAAATACTCCAGTGCAAAGGCCTTAAAAATACTTGCCTGTAAGGTAAGCCATCCTCCACCAGATGGTTCTGTGAAGGCAACAGAGACAATAGGGGACCATTCTAGCACTCCCTTGTCACTTCTCTCACCTTCTTTCACCCTCAGGCAAAATACTTCTTTTTAAAATTCATTTTAATTCCAATAAAATTAACATTTCAATATTCACTTCAGATGTACAATATAGTGAACAACAATTGTATACATTACTCAGTCATCATCACATTAGGTGTGTTATTAATCCCCTTCATCTATTTTACCCATCACTCCACCTGCCTTCCCTCTAGTAACCATTTGTTTGTTCTCAATAGTTAAGAATCTACTTTTTGGTTTGTCTTTTTTTCTTTGTTTCTTAAATTCCACATATGATTGAAATCCTATGGTATTTGTCTTTCTCTGACTTATTTCACTTAGTATTATATCCTTTAGATTCATCCATGTTGTTGCAAATGACAAGATTTCATTCTTTTTTATGTCTGAGTATTATTCAATTGTATATATATATATAATATACATAATATGTATAATATTATGTATTACATACAATATTACTTATTATATACATATAATAATAATATACATAAAATATTACATATATTACACATTAATACATATCACATAATATTAATATACATAATATGCATATTATATATTTTTTACATTATATTTATATTTTTATATTTTATATAAATGTAATATTATAATTGAAGATAGATAGATATATTTTTATCCATTCATCTGCCAATAGTTGCTTCAAAAATTTGACTATTGTAAAAAGTCACATAGGGCAGTAAACATAGGGGTTCAAATATCCTTTCAAATTAGTGTTTTCATATTCTTTGGGTAAGTACCCAGTAGTGGAATTACTGGATCATATGGTAGTTCTATTTTTAATTTTTTGAAGAACCTCCTGTGTTTTCCACAGTGGCTGCACCAGTTTGCATTCCCACCAAGAGTGTACAAGGTTTCCTTTGTCTCCACATCCTCACCAATATGTGTTCTTTCTTAGGTTTTTTACTTTAGTCAGGCAAAACACTTCCAAATATCCTCCTCACTTCTATTTTAAGTCATATACTGGAGCAGACAAATGTCACGTGGCTGATGGCTTGAACAAAAAGGACAGACTGGATTAAATATACTTAAGCAGTCCCTCCAAAAACAAGTTATTGAATCAGGAGGCCACAGTCTTACTAACCAGCTGAAAGCTGTGTTGGAGGCACTGCTAACCTGTAATATAAATGGTGCATGTTTAATTTGGCTGCCAACCTCCAAAATTGTAAATTCTTTCTAAAAGAATTCGGGCACTCTTGGGTTTCTACTTATATGAGGCTGGTCATTGGTTTGCATCGTTTTGGAGAACACTGTCAGTGCATCTTGGGAGTGATCAAAGAGATCAGCAGGTTAATCAGAGAGGTCAACAGAGGTCACCAATACCTTGGTGAATTTGCAGCAGAAGCTGAGGTTTAGAAATGAGGGGTGGATTTTGGTGGGAGGACATTCTGAAACATTTCCACATATTTTGATATCAGCACATGGGATGGCAAGCCATTTGGAGCCATGAGCATGGGTAACCATACTAGGAATACACTGACTACTCAACAAGAGAGAGCACACCCAGGTTCCTGACACAATTGCAGGTCCTACCCACTTAGAAACACAGTGACTTCACGGAGGAGTTTCAACATACCAGCCTTAACATTTAAACAAGATAAAAATAAAGTCACTATTGTTTAAAGTGCTGTGATATTTGTCTTTCTCATACTCTACCAAATCCATAGTATTAATCAAAACCTGAGTAGGGTCTGAACTTTTACCTTGAGTCTCACAGGTTGACCTGCCATCATTTCATAGATACTGACAGATATATCCTACTGAGTCAATGACAGAAAACTTTATTATTTATTATATAGCAGGAAGCGGGAGCTTCATGTTCTCATCAGCTCCCTTTACCCCTAAATTCTCTGCAGGGAAGGACCCTAATGGATATTGTGGTTTACACAAGGCTCCTACATCTAAGCCTGAGGATCCTCTAAGCTAGCAATTATCAGTCTTTTAAAGACAAAAATCTGCCTAATTTTGCCCTACTAGAAGACAGTATCTTTAATATTCTGCTAACGGGAAACAATCTCCTAAATCTATTATAAAACATTCTTGAATAGAGAGTCCAGAACAAAAACTATCAAAATATGTGGAAATGTTTCAGAATGTCCTCCCACCAAAATCCACCCCTCATTTCTAAACCTCAGCTTCTGCTGCAAATTCACCAAGGTATTGGTGACCTCTGTTGACCTCTCTGATTAACCTGCTGATCTCTTTGATCACTCCCAAGATGCACTGACAGTGTTCTCCAAAACGATGCAAACCAATGACCAGCCTCATACAAGTAGAAACCCAAGAGTGCCCGAATTCTTTTAGAAAGAATTTACAATTTTGGAGGTTGGCAGCCAAGTTAAACATGCACCATTTATATTACAGGTTAGCAGTGCCTCCAACACAGCTTTCAGCTGGTTAGTAAGACTGTGGCCTCCTGATTCAATAACTTGTTTTTGGAGGGACTGCTTAAGTATATTTAATCCAGTCTGTCCTTTTTGTTCAAGCCATCAGCCACGTGACATTTGTCTGCTCCAGTATATGACTTAAAATAGAAGTGAGGAAGATATTTGGAAGTGTTTTGCCTGACTAAAGTAAAAAACCTAAGAAAGAACACATATTGGTGAGGATGTGGAGACAAAGGAAACCTTGTACACTCTTGGTGGGAATGCAAACTGGTGCAGCCACTGTGGAAAACACTGAATTCATGTGCTGATATCATCACAACGAGAGAAGGTAGCGAGGAAGAAGAGGGCAAACCCCTTTTATCAAAGGATAATACTTGGAAATTGCACAACATCTCCTCTTATATCCTTTGCTCATAATTTAGTCACATGGTCACAACAAGTTGCAAGGAAGGTTAGCTTACATAGATAAATATTCCATTAATACAGAGGAAGTGGAGAATGCTTGAGTGTCATGAAATATCAGTTTAAGTTCTACTAGACCATTTTGTAAAGATTATTTGGAGGAAAGACTGAATTCAGAATTGAAAAAAAAATAGTACATAGGACATAAAATGTCAGGTATTTCAGGTACAATTGACAGGCCATGACAGGCTAATAAATTCTCCAACTAATATTGTTACTTGTTATTACCAATTAAAATAATCTTTTCTTTTTCAACTTCCAATTTCTTGTATTTCTCTGTACTTGGGTTATCAAAATACATCTGTGTGGAAAGCCAAACACAGATTAAGTAAATCTATACTGAAAGCTTTGGAGACATAATTAAAAGTAGTTTTGAAAAAAAAAATATATATATAAATTTCTTCTTTTAAGTATTTAGTGCCTGGGGAAAACTCACGTATAATGCATAAATTTGTGACCCTTTGGGAATTGTGTTCTTGGATCTCATATCCTCTGGGAACTCTTCCTAATCTTTAAATATTTTCCTTCAGGGCACAGAAAGCATAAATATTCAATGGGATTAAGTGTTGATGAATTTTATACAGCACTGTGAATAATACTAAGAAAAGCATTCAATACATAAAAAAAGTAAATTGTAGTAATGGGGAAATTTAATATACTAGTCTAAAAATCTGGGGGAAAAAAGCCCTAAAACCATTTACAAAGTTGCTGTGAGTAGATAAGAAAAACGATCATAGATTGTGGGGTAGAGGGATTTATTCAATGTTAGTGTTGTCTGTTTAGCATGATAATAAAAGAGTTAAAAATTGAAACAGAGCTACTTTGAATAAATTTGTTTAACAACTTCAAGAAAAAAGTGTGCTGTTTAAGTGTTTGGTAGACTGAATTAGGACTCAAAACGATGAAAGTAATTGGTATGTCTAAAATTTAAAGGCCATATTTTCATTAGATATATTTTAACCCATTTTCTCCTATTTTTACAATTATGGTATTAATCTTATTTTTTAACCTTTAAATTTTGATTTAAGGGAAATCAAGAAAAAAGAATACAATGAAAATTTAGTATTGAAAAATTACCTTTTAAAAGCTTCACTAGTATTCACAAGCTCTAACCTAGGCCTAACTTCTAATGGTTTTGTAACATGACCGTGCTAATGTTTGCACAATGCATGTTGGGGGAATGGTTAGTGTGTGCATCTGTGGAAGGTGGACAAAGAAATAACCTGACATAGTAAAAGCATGATTTAGATGTTTTAGATATAAGCATTCCTACAGTTGTTGCCATTGGAGTAATTTTTGTAAATGAATAAAAATGTATGACCCATCGTTTCACAATGACGTGAATGTAAAAAAAATGAGGAGAAACAGCAGTCCTCTCTTTTATTCACTCAATTAGCAACATGACTTTGACAACAGATTTTATTTTTTATCTTAGAATCCTCCTATAAATGCCTCTAGGTATGACTAGTAACAAATTTTATTTGTACTTGTATGTTTATTTTTACTTCTATGTCTTTGAAATAATAATGTATGTTTTTGAGATTGGAAATAATTATATTGATATTCTCAGAACAGAAAACATAGTCTTATCTGGGTCCCATTATTAAATTTTAATCATTTTATGTATTTGATATGAAGATACTGAGGAAAGAAATCTTCCTTGGAATCTATTTTTTTAAAAGCACTATAAACTGACCTATAATCATTGGTAGAAATTGTACTTTTCAGAGGACAACTTAGAAAACAACACTCTTTCAAACTGATCTCTAATTTGATAGCTGTGCAAACCAAAATAATCTGATTATCTTGTTTCATATATGCCATGTATTGTAATAACTATGTTTATTTATAGTTAGTATTTATTTATGTGTTAGCTTGGGCAGCCCGGGTGGCTCAGTGGTTTAGCACCGCTTTCTGCCCAGGGCCTGATCCTGGGGTCCCAGGATCGAGTCCCATGTCAGGCTCCCTGCATGGAGCCTGCTTCTCCCTCTGCCTATGTCTCTGCCTCTCTCTCTGTGTCTCTCATGAATAAATTAAATATTTTAAAAATAATAATTATGTGTTAGCCAAATATTTGAATATTCTTATGATAGGGAAAATACATGTCTTCTAAACTTTTGTCTGTGACTCACTCTGTTTGAAATTTACCACATACCTCTTCATCTCTTTTAGGTCATGCTGATCACAAATTGTTCATCTCTTCTATTTTAGACAAAGAATAAAATAGTAAGTGTAAATCATAGAAGCAGATGGAGAGAAATTTTATGGTAAACATTTTCTTATAGTTTTTATTTACTATACTGACTAATTTACATACTTTAATTTTAAGATTATTACTATTTTAATGCTTTAATCTTCTTTTAATCCTTACTTAATAATTTGCTTCTTTCAATTTTTTCCCTAAGCTTACTATCCTCTTTTTTTTTTAAATCTATTTATTTATTTGAGAGAGAGAAAGAGACAGAGAGCAGAGGGAAGGGAAGAGGGAGAGGGAGAGAAGCAGACTCCATGCTGAGCACAGAGTCAGACTCGGGACTTGATACCAGGGTCCTGAGATCATGACCTGAGCCAAAATCAATAGACCACCACTTATTTGGCTTGGCCACTCAGGCACCCTTCACTCTCCTATTTCTAAAAACCCCTTCATGCTTCTCTAGGTTTCCATAAAGCTTTGTCTATATCTTCTTTCCCCCACTCATATGATTCCGTGAACCAATATTTATATATTTCTATCTCCTTCTGTATTCATTACTCTCATTTACTTTTTTTTTTCCAGAATCATAACCTTTAAAGTAAAACTGCACTTTCTTTTTATACACACCAACATGCTGATTTTGTTTGGGAATACACTGTGTAAGAGTGGAGATGATAACAACATTGATGGCATGGAAATACTACTAAGGCCAGAAAACAAAATTAGTCATGATAATTCCTATTCACTTCTCTGAAACTGTATCTCATTAGCCATGAAAGAAATGACAGAAGAAAAAAAAAAAAAAAGAAATGACAGAAGAATCAAGCATTTGAATATAATTAGTTTAGTAAAATGATAAAGTTGTCTTAATCCTATTTATTGATGATTGGGAGGTATGTGTGTGTATATTTTATGAAAATCATTTCCTGATATACCTTAATGACAATAATCATTTTGGTTCTAGAATGCAAACCTCTTAATTGAATACGAAATGATATCCATCTCAACTCCTGCATAAAATCAAGATAGAAGAAGAATTTTTCCATGCTTTGAAAGTCTCTCTAATTTCCCTCTGATATTTCCTCTTATATAAAAACAATCAACAATTGCTATCATCACATAGATTATTCTCTGGTAGAACTGCAAATTAAAGATGAAATTCTCTGTCCAGATACTCTGGAAATGCAAACTATTGTTTGTCCCGGCATATCCATCTTTCAAAACATGAATGAACATTATGTTATTCTATTTGAAACATCATTTTGCTAACTTTACCTTAAACACTTAAATCACTGTCATTTTTCCATTGGGATCATCAATTTCTCTTTCTTTTTTCTTTCCTATTTAGACGTGGGAAATTAGAGGACAGTAGTGGGAAACCACATGCAAGGGATAGTGTTTATCCTGGCAGGTCTGACTGATGATCCACAATTGAAAGTTGTGTTATTTGTCTTCCTGCTTCTCACCTACTTGCTGAGCATCTTTGGCAACTTAACCATCATCACACTCACCCTGGTGGATACTCATCTCAAGACCCCCATGTATTTTTTCCTTCTCAAAAATTTCCTATACTACTACATGCATCCCTAAATTGTAGATCATTTCTACTGTGACACAACCCCCTTGCTGCAGATTCATGAAAGACACACAAAGAGAGAGAGAGATGCAGAGACACAGGCAGAGGGAGAAGCAGGCTCCAAGCAGGGAGCCCCACATGGGACTCAATCCCGGGTCTCCAGGATCACGCCCTGGGCCGAAGGTGGTGCTAAACTGCTGAGCCACCCAGGCTGCCCAAAAACCATTTCCTTTAATTGCTTGCAGCTCAACTGTTTTTTACCTTCCTTCTTGGTGCATCTGAATTTTGCTTGCTGCCAGCTATGTCCTATGACCGCTCTGTTGCCATTTGTAAGCCCCTGCATTACACAACCATCATGAGCAGTAAGATCTGCATGCAACTTGTCTTCTGTTGTTGGCTTGCTGGGTCTTTTGTCATCTTTCCACCTCTCCTCTTAGGCTTAAATTTTGACTTCTCTGCTTTCAATATTGTTGATCATTTCTACTGTGCCACAACCTCCCTGCTGCAGATCTCCTGCTCAGACACACAGCTCTTAGTGACAATGGGATCCATCTCTGCTTTGGTGACACTCATAGTCACATTGGTAATGGTGATAATATCATATACCTATATTGCATTAAGAATTCTAAAAATCCTTTCAGTCAATCAGAGGAAAAAGGCTTTTTCAACATGTTCTTCTCACATGATTATGATATCCCTTTCTTACGGCAGCTGCATCTTCATGTATGTTAAGCCATTAGTCAAACAAAGAACATCTTTTTCCAAGGGAATTGCAGTGCTCAACACCTCCGTGGCTCCACTTTTGAATCCTTTCATCTACATTTTGTGGAACCAGCAAGTAAAAACGGCCTTCATGAACATGGTACACAAAATTGTTTCTTTCCCAAACAAATGAGTATCCTATTATATAATATATATTGGAAATAGGCAAAGAAGTTTCAAATAATACCAGCATATTCAATAGCAGCTTTCAATACACAGATTCCTCTTTTTTTCCCTTTATCCCTATAATATCTTAATCTCTTTCAAATTTTATTCACAAAAACTGTTCCACAGAAGTTAATGTTCCCTATATTCTTTATTAGATATATAATTTTTTTCATCTTATTTCCTTTTCCCTCTAGATAAAGGAACGAAACTGAACTACATTTTTCTTAAAATTTTAAAAGACTTTATTTATTTGTTTGACAGAGAGAGAGAGTCAGAGAACACAAGAAGGGGGAATGGCAGAACCAGAGGAAGAAACAAGGTTCCCGCTGAGCTTGGAGCCCAATGCAGGGCTGGATCCCAGGACCCTGGGATCATGACCTGAACTGAAGGCAGACGCTTAACCAACTGAGCCACCCAGGCTCCAGAGCTACATTTTTCAACATGTCTCCTTTGTCTTTAATTTGTAATTAGTCAAGACTATAAAATGTTGTTTAATTTGAATTATACTTAATACTTAATAGTAACTTAATAGTAACACACTATTCCAAGGTTATTACCATTGTTATTTGTAATCAAGTTTATTTTTTTGAATACTGAGTTTATTTACTTTCTCATTTTATTTACTTAAAATTAATTTTCATTTATATTTCTATAATATAGTTTAGTAATAATGATTGTGTTTAAAGTAATTAATTTACAATTTTAACAGACATTGCTGCTATAAACATCGGGGTGCAGGTGTTCCGGTGTTTCACTGCATCTGTATCTTTGGGGTAAATCCCCAGCAGTGCAATTGCTGGGTTGTAGGGCAGGTCTATTTTTAACTCTTTGAGGAACCTCCACACAGTTTTCCAGAGCGGCTGCACCAGTTCACATTCCCACCAACAGTGCAAGAGGGTTCCCCTTTCTCCACATCTTCTCCAACATGTGTGGTTTCCTGCCTTGTTAATTTTCCCCATTCTCACTGGTGTGAGGTGGGATCTCACTGCGGTTTTGATTTGTATTTCCCTGATGGCCAGTGATGCAGAGCATGTTCTCATGTGCTTGTTGGCCATGTCTGTGTCTTCCTCTGTGAGATTTCTGTTCATGTCTTTTGCCCATTTCATGATTGGATTGTCTGTTTCTTTGCCGTTGAGGTTAATAAGTTCTTTATAGATCTTGGAAACTAGCCCTTTATCTGATGTGTCATTTGCAAATATCTTCTCCCATCCTGTAGGTTGATTGTTGACTGTTTCTTTTGCCGTGCAGAGGCTTCTTATCTTGATGAAGTCCCAATAATTCATTTTTGCTTTTGTTTCCCTTGCCTTAATAGATGTATCTTGGAAGAAGTTGCTGTGGCCAAGTTCAAAAAGGGTGTTTCCTATGTTCTCCTCTAGGATTTTGATGGATTCTTGTCTCACATTTAGATCTTTCATCCATTTTGAGTTATCTTGGTGTCTGGTGTAAGAGAATGGTCTAGTTTTATTCTTCTGCATGTGGCTGTCCAATTTTCCAGGACCATTTATTGAAGAGACTGTCCTTTTTCCAGGGGATAGTCTTTGCTGCTTTGGGGAACATTATGACCATAAAGTTGAGGGTCCACTTCTGGATTCTCTATTCTGTTCCATTGATCTATGTGTCTGTTTTTGTGCCAGCACCACACTGTCTTGATGACCACAGCTTTGTAGTACAACCTGAAATCTGGTATTGTGATGCCCCCGGATCTGGTTTTCTTTTTTAATATTCCCCTGGCTATTTGGGGTCTTTTCTGATTCTACACAAATCTTAAGATTATTTGTTTCAACTCTCTGAAGAAAGTCCATGGTATTTTGATAGGGATTGCACTGAATGTGAAAATTGCCCTGGGTAGCATTGACATTTTTCACAATATTAATTCTGCCAATGCATGAGTATGGAATATTTTTCCACTCTTTCTTTCTCAATTTCTTTCAGAAGTGTTCTATAGTTTTTAGGGTATAGATCCTTTACCTCTTTGGTGAGGTTTATTCCTAGGTATCTTATGCTTTTGGGTGCAATTGTAAATGGGATTGACTCTTAATTTCTCTTTCTTCAGTCTCATTGTTAGTGTATAGAAATGCCACTGATTTCTGGGCATTGATTTTGTATCATGTCCCACTGCAAATTGCTGTATGAGTTCTTGCAATCTTGGGGTGGAGTCTTTTGGGTTTTCTATGTAGAGTATCATGTCATCAGCGAAGAGGGAGAGTTTGACTTCTTTGCCACTTTGAATGCCTTTTATTTCTTTTTGTTTTCTGATTCCTGACACTAGGACGTCTACTACTATGTTGAATAGCAGTGGTGAGAGTGGACATCCGTGTTTTATTCCTGATCTTAGGTGAAAGGCTCCCAGTGTTTCCCCATGGAAATGCTATTTGCTGTGGGCTTTTCATAGATAGCTTTTTAGATGCTGAGGAGTGTTCCCTCTATCCCTACACTCTGAAGAGTTTTGATCAGGAATGGATGCTGTGTTTTGTCAAATACTTTCTCTGCATATATTGAGAGGATCCTATGGTTCTTGTTTTTTCTCTTGCTGATATGATCAATCACATTGATTGCTTTATGAGTGTTGAACCAGCCTTACATCCTGGGGATAAATCCTACTTGGTCATGGTGAATAATCTTCTTAATGTACTGTTGGATCCTATTGGCTAGTATCTTGTTGAGAATTTTTGCATCCATATTCATCAGGGATATTGGTTTATAATTCTCCTTTTTGTCGGGGTCTTTGTTTGGTTTTGGAATTAAGGTGATGCTGGCCTCATAAAACGAGTTTGGAAGTATTCCATCCCTTTGTACCTTTCGGAGCAGTTAGTAGAGTGGGTATTGTTTCTTCTTGAAAAGTTTGATAGAATTCCCCAGAGAAGCCATCTGTCCCTGGACTTTTGTGTCTTGGGAGGTTTTTGAAGATGACTGCGTCAATCTCCTCCCTGGTTATTTGCCTGGTCAGGTTTTCTATTTCTTCCTGTTCCAGTTTTGTTGATTTGTGGTTTTCCAGAAATGCATCAATTTCCTCTAAATTCCCTAATTTATTGGCATATAGCCGCTCATATTATGTTTTTAAAATCCTTTGTATTTCCTTGGTATTGGTTGTGATCTCTCTTTTTTCATTCCCTATTTTATTAATTTGAGTCTTTTCTATTCTGTTTTTAATAAGGCTGGCTAATGGTTTGTCTGTCTTATTAATTCTTTCAAAGAATCAACTCCTGGTTTCGTTAATCTGTTCCACAGTTCTTCTGGTCTCTATTTCATTGAGTTCTGCTCGAATCTTTATTAATCTCTTCTTCTGCTGAGCATAGGTTTTATTTGCTGTTCTTTCTCCAGTTCCTTTAGGTACAAGGTTAGCTTGTGTATTTGAGTTTTTTCCAATTTTTTGAGGGATGCTTGTATTGTGATATTGTTCCCTCTCAGGACTGCTTTTGCTGTATTCCAAAGATTTTGAACAGTTGTATCTTCATTCTCATTAGTTTCCATGAATCTTTTAAATTCTTCTCTAATTTCCTGGTTGACACTTTCATCTTTTAGCAGGAGGGTCTTAACCTCCACGTGTTTTAGTTTCTTCAAAATTTCTTCTTGTGATTGAGTTCTAGTTTCACAGCATTATGGTCTGAAAATATGCAGGGGATGATCCCAATCTTTTGGTATCAGTTAAGACCTGATTTGTGACCTAGTATGTGGTCTATTCTGGAGAAAGTTCCAGGTGCACTTGAGAAGAATGTGTATTCAGTTGCGTTTGCATGTAAAGTTCTGTAAAAATCTGTGAAATCCATCTGGTCCAGTGTATCATTTAAAGCTCTTGTTTCTTGGGTTATGTTATGCTTAGAATATCTGTCATTTGCAGAAAGTGCCGTGTTGAAGTCTCCCAGTATTAGTGTATTATTATCTAAGTATGCCTTTACTTTGATTATTAACTGATTGATATACTTGGTAGCTCTCACATTAGAGGCATAAATATTCATGATTGTTAGGTCATCTTGTTGGACAGACCCTTTAAGTATGATATAGTGTCCCTCTTCATCTCTTACTACAGTCTTTGGGGTAAACTTTAATTTATCTGATATGAGCTTTACTACCCCTGCTTTCTTTTGGGGACCATTTGAATGGTAAATGGTTCTCCAACCTTTCATTTTCAGGCTTTAGGTGTCCTTAGGTCTAAAATGAGTCTCTTGTAGACAGCAGATAGATAGGCCTTGCTTTTTTATCCAGTCTGAAACCCTGCACCTTTTGATGGGATCATTAAGCCCATTCATGTTCAGAGTTACTGTTGAAATATATGAATTTAGTGTCATAATAATACCTATTCAGTCCTTATCTTTGTGGATTGTTTCTTGGGCTTCCTCTTTCTTTTACAGAGTCCCCCTTAATATTTCTTGCAGAGCCAGTTTGGTGATCACATATTCTTTCAGTTTCTGCCTATCTTGGAAGCTCTTTATCTCTCCTTCTATTCTGAATGAGAGCCTTGCTGGATAGAGTATTCTTGGCTGCATGTTCTTCTCATTTAGGACCCTGAATATATCCTGCCAGCCCTTTCTGGCCTGCCAGGTCTCTGTGGGGAGTCTGCTACTATTCTATCTTCCCATAAAGTTTAGGGATCTCTTGTCTCTTGCTGCTTTAAGGATTTTCTCTTTATCTTTGGAATTTGCAAGTTTCACCATTAAATGTTGAGGTGTTGACTGGTTTTTATTGATTTTAGGGGGGGGACCTCTCTATCTCCTGGATCTGAATGCCTGTTTCCCTCTCTAAATTAGGGAAGTTCTCAGCTATGATTTGTTCAAATACACTTTCTGGTCCTCTGTCCTTCTCGGCGCCCTCTGGAACCCCAATTAAACATATACTTTTCCTTCTGAGGCTGTCATTTATTTCCCTTAACCTTTCCTCATGGCCTTTTAATTGTTTTTCTCTTTTTTCCTCAGCTTCCTTCCTTGTCATCAAGTTGTCTTCTATGTCACTCACTCTTTCTTCTACCTCATTAGCCCTTGTCCTTTTGCTCAGTGCAGAGTGGCTGTATGAGTGGGCTGCATCAAGAATATCAACTATGACCTAAGTCAATTTCACCCTAGAGGATTCCTGTCATTCTATATACCGTAAATCCTCTACTGACCCCTCTGTCCCCTGGTGGTCCCACTGCATCCCAGGCGCAGGATGACACAAGGAGAAACAACAACAGTAGCAGCAGCCAGCTCTCCAGCTCTGGAGTCAGCTCCAGTAACCACCTGTAGTTCCCAGTCCACACTGGCCTAGGTGCTCTGGGGTGGGAGGTACTGACCTGCACAGCTCGGGGGCTCCCGGTGGCAGGAGAGTCCCCCCTGTCCTATGCCCTCATCCCCTCCACCTGTGCCGGGGGGAGCCCAGGATGGGGGCTGTGTGCCCTGGCACCCAGGGATCCAGGGCCTGCACTGCTGGAATCCCCCTCCTGAGTCACGGCTTCCGAAGGCAGCAGGCGCAGGCCTGTCCCCCCGGCCCCCCTGACCCCGGCTTCTCCTCCAGGCCCCGCGGGGCACTCCAGCCCTTTATGGAGATGGGCCCGTGGAGTGGGTGCATTCTCCCTGGGGTGCCCCTGTCCTAGTGACCCCGGGCGCCTGGAGGCCCCACTGCCCCCCTGCAGCACACCCCCCAGTACCCTGCTGAGCACCTTTCCATCCGGGAAGAATCCAGTGCAGACTTTTAAAGTTCCCGTGTTTCCAGGGCTGGGCTTTCCTGTCCCCGAGGCTCCCGCCCCCTTAGCCCAGTGGCTCCTCGGGGGGGCCCCTTCCCCACTGGATTCTTGTTTATTTTTTTCCCCACCTTCTTACCTTGTTAGAAGCGCAAACCCTTCTCTCTGTAGTTCCAGCTGTTCTCTCTTTAAGTCTTGGGTCGAATTCATAAGTTTTCAGGATGGTTTGAAAGTTATCTAGGTGAGTTGGTGGGGACAGGTGACTTGGGGACCCTGCTCCTCCACCATCTTGAAAACAACCAAGACTTGATGCAGGACTAATAACTATAGCTCTGAATTTATTTATATTTCATTAGTTTTCTCATTAATTTCTTTTTCCTATTATAGGTTCTAATCCAGGATACTACGTTGCATTCACTCACTCAATCTTATCTGGCCTTTGGATACTTCTTTGTCTTGCTGTTTATGTTCCTGTTGGTTTGAATGAGTACTTGTGAAGCAATTTTAAAAGAGTTTCTCAATTTGGATTTGTCTCTTTCTTTTCCCAAGGACTAAATTAGGATTATGTATTTAGGGGAAGAATATAAGAATGATGAAGCAAGCACCTTTTCATCACATCATATCTAGGGCATATATCAACATTTCTCAGAACTGTTAATATTTTCCTTGACAACTTGTTTAAGGTAAAGTTTTGCAGTGAAAAAAAGAAGCTTTATTTTCCAGTAATTTCTTCTTGGATGCAAGTCACTAAAATAGCCCACATCTAAGAAAATGAGAAGGTTAATAATCTCTACTCCTTGGAAAAATCAATACCTCTCTATATTTTTTTAATTCTTCCATAAAGAAGAGTTGTTCCTTCTCCTACATTTATTTATGTCAGTAAGGACTCATGTCCATAAGTTTTAAGTTTAGCTTTATGACTCGCAGCCTAATCATATATTAAGAGTATTTTTTATTTGCAAGTATTTCAATAATTTAAACTCTTTTTCATTTGTCCAGTGGTTTACAACATATAATTCAAAATATTCTGTATTGACTTAAAAAATTTATAACACCTAGAAATTTAAGCATGTTATCCTATATTCCTAATCCATCCCTCTTCCCTTATGCATTTTACATACATTTCATTTTGCTATTAACACCCAATACATAATTACCATCATTATTCAGTCACTTATTATCTTTGAGTAGTTAAAGTGAGAACACAGATTACATTTTATCCTCCTTTGTTCTATTTTTGAAAAGCTGTGTTCCTTGAGATATTTAAAGTTTTTAACTTATATCATTTTGTTTTTGCTGGAAGAAAGTCCTTTAAGATTTCTTGTGGGTTAGGTCTATTGGCAATATATTCTCTCACTTTTAGTTTTCCTGAGAAAGTTTTTATTTCACTTCCATTTTTGTATGTGGAATTCTAGACTGTCACCCAATTGTCTTTCTGCTTGCATGACTTCTGATGAGATCAGGCCCAATTATTGTCTTGCTTATATGTAAGTGATATAATTTTTTCCCTTAGTTGCCTAAGAGTATCTTTTTGCTTTGGCTTTTCATCAATTTAGAAATATATATGCCTGCTTTGGAGTTTCTTTCCTGTTTGTGTTTCCTGAACTTCTTCAATCTGTATTTTGGCATTTGTCAACAATTGGAACATTTGTAGCTATTCTACACACATACACACACTCACAAACACAATTTGAAATTAGGTGTGATGCATCATTAAGGAAAGTGAGCAGAGTGCAAAGACAACATAAAGAAAGAGTTCAGATAGAGTTTGGAGCATTGGGGCTTCTAATATTTAGGGATCAATCACAGGAGACACCAGAAAAAAAAAAGATAAAGGACTGCCAATAGGGCCAGAGAAACCCACAAAATATTGTTTCATTTTACCCCGGCAAATAAATTATATCAAATAGAAAGCAGCAATCAAATGTGCTAAATATTGGGGAGATATATTAAAATGGCAATAAAAAGATGGCTCATGACTCTGGAAGGTGGAGTTTGAAACAGCAGAGTAAGAGAATGGATGGATTATGGACCAGTGAGAAGGTTGAGGAGAAAACATGAAGTGAAAAAGTAATGATGGCAATAATAGCTAATTGTAGGCAAAGGTTGATGCTTTCTAAATTCAGACTGGAAAACAATGAGATATTTAGGAAGACAATATTTCAAGTATTCTGACACAATAGGAAACCTAGTTTAGCTTTTAGTAAATAGTATCATAAGAAAATATAAAAATGATCTAAGTAAATAAAATTTTAAAAGATGGCATCTATAACCAAAAATTTCAAATTATGACAAACCAATGAAAAAAATGAATAGAACTTTGTTAGACAATCTGAATATCTCAATAATGCTATCTTTGGACAGAGGGAAAACTGAGAAATAAACCTAACTGAAGAGGTAAAGGATCTATACCCTAGAAACTACAGAACACTTCTGAAAGAAATTGAGGAAGACACAAAGAGATGGAAAAATATTCCATGCTGATGGATTGGAAGAATTAATATTGTGAAAATGTCTATGCTACCCAGGGCAATGTACACATTCAATGCAATCCCTATCAAAACACAATGGACTTTCTTCAGAGAGTTGGAACAAATAATCTTAAGATTTGTGTGGAATCGGGCTCCCTGGGTGGCGCAGCGGTTTGGCGCCTGCCTTTGGCCGGGGATGTGATCCTAGTGACCCGGGATCGAGTCCTGCAATGGGCTCCCTGCATGGAGCCTGCTTCTCCCTCTGCCTGTGTCTCTGACTCTCTGTCTCTGTGTGTGTGTGACTATCATGAATAAATAAATAAAATCTTTAAAAAAAAAAAAAGATTTGTGTGGAATCAGAAAAGACCCGGAATAGTCAGGGGAATACTGAAAAAGAACACCAGAACTTGGGGCATCATAATGCTGGATGGTGCTGGGAAAATTGGACAGCCACGTGAAGAAAAATGAAACTAGACCTTTCTCTTAACCAGACACTAAGATAAACTCAAAATGGATGAAAGATCTAAATGTGAGACAAGAATCCATCAAAATCCTAGAGGAGAAGATAAGAAACACCCTTTTTGAACTTGGCCACAGCAACTTCTTGCAAGATACATCTATGAAGGCATGGAAAACAAAGCAAAAATGAATTATTGGGACTTAATCAGGACAAAAAACTTCTGCGCAGCAAAGGAAACAGTCAACAAAACTAAAAGACAACCTACAGAATGGGAGAAGATATTTGCAAATGACACATCAGATAAAGGGCTAGTATCCAAGATCTATAAAGAACCTATTCAACTCAACAGCAAAGAAACAGACAATCCAATCATGAAATGGGCAAAAGACATGAACAGACATTTCACTGAGGAAGACACAGACATGGCCAACACGCACATGAGAAAATGCTCCACATCACGTACCATCAGGGAAATACAAGTCCAAACCACAATGAGATCCCACCTCACACCAGTGAGAATGGGGAAAATGAACAAGGCAGGAAACAACAAATGCTGGAGAGGATGTGGAGAAAGGGGAAGCCTCCTGCACTGTTGGTGGGAATGTGAACTGGTGCAGCCACTCTGGAAAACTGTGTGGAGGTTCCTCAAAGAGTTAAAAATAGATCTGCCCTACGACCCAGCAATTGCGCTGCTGGGGATTCACCCCAAAGAAACAGATGCAGTGAAACGGCAGGACACCTGCACCCCGAAGTTTCTAGCAGCAATGTCCACAATAACCAAACTGTGGAAGGAGCCTCGATGTCCATCGACAGATGATGGATAAAGAAGCTGTGGTCTATGTATACAATGGAATATTCCTCAGCCATTAGAAACGACAAATACCCACCATTTGCTTCGATGTGGATGGAGCTGGAGGGTATTATGCTGAGTGAAGTAAGTCAATTGGAGAAGGACAAACATTATATGGTCTCATTCATTTGAGGAATATAAAAAACAGTGAAAGGGAATAAAGAAGAAAGGAGAGAAAATGAGTGGGAAATATCAGTGAGGGAGACAGAGCATGAGAGACTCCTAACTTTGGGAAATGAACAAGGGGTAGTGGAAGGGGAGGTGGGGGGGGTTGACTGGGTGACGGGCACTGAGGGGGGCACTTGACGGGATGAGCACTGGGTGTTATGCTATATGTTGGCAAATTGAACTCCAATAAAAAATATACCAAAAAAAAAAAAGACTTGGTTGTTTTTTTATTTTAACAATAGTATACAGATGGGAGGTTGGAGTGAGGGGTAAAAAGATGAGAAGGTGATTAACAGGTACACACTTCCACTTATAAAATAAGTGAGTCACAGAAATTAAAAGTACAGCATAAGGAATATAGTCAATAATATTGTAATAACATTGTATGTTGATAGATTGTGACTACACTTAATCATGGTGAGCTTTGAGTATTGTATAGAATTGTCAAATCGGGGATCCCTGGGTGGCGCAGCGGTTTGGCGCCTGCCTTTGGCCCAGGGCGCGATCCTGGAGACCCGGGATCGAATCCCACGTCGGGCTCCCGGTGCATGGAGCCTGCTTCTCCCTCTGCCTGTGTCTCTGCCTCTCTCTCTCTCACTGTGCGCCTATCATAAATAAATAAATTAATTAAAAAAAAAAAAAAGAATTGTCAAATCGTTATGTCATATACATGAAAGTACCATAATGTACATGTCAACATACTTCAATAATAAAAATTAAAAGAAAATAAATACATTTTTAAAAAATAATACACTGATAATATGAGATATTTACATTAGCAAATACTGGGTAAAGTTTCACCAAGTAAAAGAGTTTTTTGAAAAACAATCTGCCCCTTAAGACATTAAAAAATATATATATTTGCATCATTAGAGAGCAAAAATAGCTAGGATTTGAGAAGATGTGGTCTTTGAGAAAATTATGTTGACTGAGAGGATCCCGTATATTGCATATTTTTTCTATTAGCAATATTAGAAATATTGCTCTTTCTCATACAACGAATGGTAAACATCTCAACAGAAAATGGGAGGCATTTGCTCTCTTCTCTCATATGAGACTGGAGAGAAATAGTATCCACATCTATCAATGCTAACCAGGGCTTATCTTGGATAGAAAAGATGCTGTATAAAAGGAAATTGAAGATTAATGAGCTTGATATTTTGTTTTTTTTTTCCTCTAAACATATTTGATAAATCCTAAATGGCAAGCAATGGAAACCTGAGAACACAAGTACAAAGCTGTAGATAACTGATGACCAATCCAAGAAGAAATTCCTGCTGTCTCCTAGTCTCTTTAGACAAATATTTGACATTTATGATTTGCCAGAGTGAAGTAGTCTGAGTAAATACCTAGGCTTTTACTTGATAACACTGAAATCTTACATCTAAGAATAAGCACAATGAACTTATTATCATTTCTCAAAAAGCATGGAACATAGAGTTGAAAAATCTCATTCCTTGTTTTGGTCAAGGTTGTCTGCTTTAAATGTGTGTCAGAATAAATGAAATCCTACTTGTAAGAATAAATCATCATCCATGCTATTAACATTTGAATATGGTTTTAAATACACAATAAAAAATTCAGAAGCATAACAAACGGAGGTTCAAATGACCAAAACCATGGACATAACAGAAATAGAAAGAGATCTGAGGGGTACCTGGGGGACTCCGTGTTTGAGCGTCTACCTTCAGCTCAGGGCAGATCCCAGGTCCTGGGATCGAGTCCCACATCAGTCTCCCTGCATGGAGCCTGCTTCTCCCTCTGCCCGTGTCTCTGCCTCTCTTTGTGTGTCTCATGAATAAATAAATAAAATCTTTTTAAAAATAAAGAGAGGGATCCCTGGGTGGCGCAGCGGTTTGGCGCCTGCCTTTGGCCCAGGGCGCGACCCTGGAGACCCGGGATCCAATCCCACGTCGGGCTCCCGGTGCATGGAGCCTGCCTCTCCCTCTGCCTGTGTCTCTGCCTCTCTCTCTCTCTCTGTGACTATCATAAATAAATAAAGAAAAAAAAATAAAAATAAAGAGATATGAGAAGATCTACATATTTAGCATACAGCTTGTAAAATAACTAGAACTAATATTTTTGTTAAACAGCAAATAAATTAACAACTTAATAATTGGTATTGGGGGTTCAAGAAATACATACCACTTACATCAACAAAGAAGGCAAGAGTATACAATGGGGAAAGACAATCTTTTCAGTAAATGGTGTTGACTAAACTGAACAGCTACATGACAAAGAATGAAGCTGGACAGCTTACACTATACACAAAAATAATTTCAAAAAGAGAGAGGGAAGGAAGAGGGGGAAAAAATCTCAAAATGGATTTAAGATCTAACGTGAGACCTAAAACCATAAAACTCCTAAAAAATTTTTTAAAAACCCATAAAACTTCTGAAAGAAAAGAGAAGCAGTAATCTCTTGGGCATTGGCTTTTGCAACATATTTATGGATTTATCTCATTAGGCCAGGGAAACAAAAGCAAAAATAAATGATTTGGACTGCACCAAAATAAAAACCTTTGCACAGTAAAAAAAAGCCATCAGCAAAACAAAAGGACAACCTATGAATGGAAGGAGATATTTGCAAATGATATATCCAATAAAGTCTTAATAACTCCAATATGTACAAAATTTATACAACTTAACACCAAAAAGATAAATCATTTGACTTAAAAATGGGCAGAGAATCTGAATAGATATGTTCCCAAAGAAGACACATAGACGGCCAACGGACACATGAAAATATACTCAACATCATGAATCATAGGGAAATGCAAATCTAACCCACAATGAGCCATCACCTTATACCAGAGTGCCTAGAAACAAAACGACAAGAAATAACAAATGTTGGCAAGAATGTGTAGAAAAGGGAACCTTCACGTACTATTCAATGCTGGGAATGTAAACTAGTGAAGCCACTGTGCAAAACAGTATGAAGATTCCTCAAAAATTAAAATAGAAATACCATACTATCCAGTAATCCTGCTACTAAATATTTACCCAAAGAAAATAACACTGATTTTAAAAGATATATGCACCTATATTTGTTACAGCTCTATTTACAATAGCCAAGATATGGAAGCAACCAAGCGTCCATTGATAGATGAGTGGATAGAGAAGATGTTACTTATATTATAAAATATTATTCAGCCATAAAAAATAATGAAATCCTGCCATTTGTGGATAGAACATGGATAGAATTAGGGGATATCATGCTAAGTAAAATAAGTCAGGCAGAGAAAGACAAATAGCATACAGTTTCATTTATGTGTGGGGCCAGAAAACAAAACAAACAACAAATGAAAAAAGAGTCATAGATACAGAGAAAAAACTGGTAGTTGCCAGAAGGGAGGTGGGTGGGGCAATGGAGAAAGTAAAGGACATTAAGAAGCATAAACTTTCAGTTACAAAATAAATAAATCATGGAGATAAAAAATACACCATCAGGAATATACTCACTACATTCAATAATATTGTAATATGATTATATGGTGATAGGTGGTGACAACACTTATCATGGTGAGCATTCAGTAATGTACAGAATTGTCAAATCACTGTATTGAACATATGAAACTAATTTAATTTTGTGTGTGAAGTATAATTTGATAATATTATTATATTATTATTATTATAATTTGATAATATTATTTTTTAATTTTTAAAAAAAGTTTTAAAAGAATACTTATACAATAATTGGAAGCAGAAGCACAGGGGATCATGGACTCCAAAATTGGTCAGGAAAATATCCCAAATTATTTTACAAAAAGTGCATGGAACAACATTCTTTACTACGGAACATAGTAAATAAATTAAACATACATGAACTATCAGGCCTAAGAAACAATTTTATTAATAAATACTTGAGAAAGACAAATATTACAATGATTTAAACAAAAATATTTTGTTTTTATCTTATTGAAATGTTCAGGCTGGTATGTTGAAACTCTTCTGTGAAGTCACTGTTTCTAAGCTGGTAGGACCAGCAATGGTGTCAGGAACCTGGACGTGCTCTCTCTTGTCGAGTAGCCAGCGTATTCCTAGAGTGATTACTCATACTCATGGCTCTACATGGCTTGTATCCCATGTGCCTCACAACAAGATGGGTAGAGAGGAAGAGGACAAACCCCTTTTATCAAAGAACAGTCAAAGGAAATTGCACATCTGTGTGTGTCTCATGAATAAATAAATAAAATCTTTGAAAAAAATAAAGAGATCTGAGAAGATCTATATATATATATTTAGCATACAGTCTGTAAAATAACTAGAACTAATATTTTTGTTAAAAAGCAAATAAATAATTGGACATAATATAGTCACATGGTCACAACAAGTCGCAAGGAAGATTAGCTATGGTGTCTCTATGGGATTAATGGTGATGTATATAACTTGGGGCACAATGTTTTCTATGACAGGTTAATAAATTCTCCAACTAATATTGTCACTTTTTCATTACCAACAAAAGGAAAAATACCTACGCCTCCTTTTTTAAATTCTTATCTATATATTGGAATTCAAAACCTGACTATGCAGAAGAGCAATCACACATTAGGGAAATCTATACTGAATTCTCAGGACACATAGTTAAAAGTAGTTTTTTAGGGGTGCTTGGGTGGCTCACTCAGTTGAGCAGCCAACTCTTGATTTCAGCTCATGTCATGATCTTGGGGTCCTGGGATCTAGCCCTGCATTGGGCTCTCACTGCAGTCTGCGTGTCCCTCTCCGCCTGCTCCTCTCCCCTCCTCCTGCTCTCTTTCTCTCTCTCTCCCCCTTCTCCCTTTCTCTCTAATAAATAAATAATTTATTTTAAAATATTTAAAATATTTAAAATGAAATAAATTTTATTTGAAATATTATTATAATATAATATACAATATGTAATATAATATATTTTAATATAAAAACTTTTATTTAAAATAAAATTATACTTAAAATTTTATTTTACTACTTAAAATAAAGTCGTTTTTTAAACTATTTTTTATTTTAAAAATATTTGCAACTGGGGAAAACTTTGTAATAACATATAAATTTGTGATCCTTTGAGAATAGTGTTCTTGGATCTCATATCCTTCTGAGAATTCTTCAGTAATCATTAGATATTTTCCTTCAGGGCCAGAAAGCATAAATCTTCCATGGGACCAACTGTTCATTAATTTTATATGGCATTGAAGATAATACGTAAATAAGTAGTCAACACAAACATAAGTAAATTTTAGCAATGAGGAAATTTAATATACTACTATAAAAATCTGCAAAGTAAAAAACCCCACAGCTAATCATGCCACTTACAAAGGTGTGTTAAATAGATGAGAAAAAAAACAATCATGGATCCTGGGGTAGAGGGAGATCCATTCAGAGAGGATGGGAATGCCAGCGTGGTCTTTTCGACATGATGATAAAAGATTCAAATTTTGAAGCAGAGGTAGTTTTATCTGAATAAATCTGTGTATGTATCTTTAAAAAATGTGCTTGAAGTTTTTTTTTTTTTTTTTTTTACATATTTTTTTTAATTGGAGTTCAATTTGCCAACATATAGCATAACACCCAGGGCACTTGATGGGATGAGCACCGTGTTTGAAGTTTTAAGTCTTTGGCAGAATGACTCAAAAAAGTGAAAAGAATAGGTATGTCTAAAATTTAAAAACCATATTTTCTGTTAGATATGTTTAATTCATGTTGTTGTTTTTACCATTTAAGTATTTAATTTAATTTTTCTAACTTTTAAATTTTGATTGTAGGGAATATGATGAAAGAAGACAAATGGCATACCAGGAAAATTAAGTACTTAAAAATGTTTTAAAATTTCACCTATATTCACAATATCTAACACAACTAAACGTCATTGTACTCATAAGCTTGACTTCTAATGGTTTTGTAATATGAACTTTGCTAATTTTTGCACAATGTGTGTTGGGAATAGGTGTGTGTAAAGGTTAAAGTCGGACAAAGAAATAATTTGACATATTAAAATTCTGATTTAGGTGTTTTGGATATATGCATACCTATAGTTGTTGCCATTGGGGTATTTGCATAAATGAAGAAAAATTTATAATAGATTGCTTCATAATTATGTGACTATAAAAAGAATGTGCAGGAAAAAACAATAGTCCTTTCTTTTCATTTATATATGTCTACATTATTAATATAATTTTGATAGTAGATCTCATTTTTTTAACCTTTGAATACTCCGATAAATGCATCTAGATATAATTGGAAACAACTTTTATTTGTCCTTATATATTTATTTTTATTTATGTATATGCTTCTTAATAATAACTTGTGTTTTTGAGATTGAAAATAATTGTCTTGGTATCGAGACAGAAAATATTGTTTTATCTAGTGCCCAGAGCCAAACTTTAATTATTTTATTGTATTTGATGATGAAGATAGCAGGGAAGGAAATAGAGATACAAATGATTTTTTTGGAGAAACAGATCATAATCTGTCCTGTAATTACTTGTACATTTTGTTTTACTTCTAAGGTGATGACTTATTCGAACTTAAACCTGGTTTCCAACTGACTAGCCTAGCAAACTTGGACATATGACTGTCTCAATGTATGCCGGGTGTTGAAAATAGTGTTCCAGAGTTAATATTTCTTTAATTATGAGTTAGCTGAATATCGTTATGTTAGGGAAATATAGGGTTCCTAAAATTGGTGCCATCATTGTTCTGAGATACATTATGTGTTTGAAATTTACCACGCTCACTCCTCATCTCTTTAGGCTATACTGATCTCAAAATTGTTCGTATTTTCAGTCTGTGTTTTAGACAGGAAAATAGTAAATACAAAGCAGGTGAGGAGGAATTTTTTGGTGAACTTCTTCTCCTTAAAATTTCTACTTACTAAGTTATATATTTTAGTTACAATTTGCATATTTTATATTTTTAAAATTTGTGTCTTATAATTTACATATTTTAAATCAATTAATTCTGTTTTCTCAAACTCATTATTCTATCTCTAAAAAACCTTACCATTTAGGTTTCTGTAAAGCTTTGTCTTTATCTCTGTCCATTCTTTACTTCTGATAGTTCAAACAATTTCCTGAAAAGTGATTTGTATATTTATATCTGCCTCTGTATAATTTATTCTCACTTTCACTTTATTTTATTTGACCTTCTTTCAGAACCATAACATGCAGAGGAAACCTGAATTTGTCTGATATACACACTGAAATTACCAGACTATTTCCACTGATTTTGTTTCAGGATACAAACTGGGAAGGGTGGATATTGAGGGAATGGAAACACTAGTAAGGATGGCAAATAAATATTTTCTCAATGCCTCAGAGTCACTTATCTGAAATTGTATCCCATTAGTCATGAAAGTAAATGAAACGAGAATCATTAATCATTTGAGTTGATTAGTTGAGGCAAATGGTTATGTTATGGTAGTCCTGTCTATTGGTAATGGAAATAAACATTTATTTTATTATTACCGGTCTTTGTGCGTGTGTGTGTATTTAAAATGTAATAGATGGGCTGCTGCACTTTTAATAACAAATACCACTTTGTTTCTAGTATGCAAAACTTTTGATTGAACAGGAAATGGCTTCTATTCCAATTCTTGTGCAAATTCAAGAGAGGAAAAGCATTTTTCTATGTTTGAAATGCCCCTCTAATTTCCATCGAATTTATTAAAAAATCAACAATTTCTACCATCTTATAGGTTATTCTCCAGTAAGATTACAAACTGAAGATGGAATTCTCTGTCCAGATAATCTGGAGACACAAACTATCAGTCTTCCTGGCATAATCATCTAAATATGGATGAGCATTATGTTACTCTGAAACATCACTTTGGTGACTTTTCTTAAACATTACTTATGACTGTTATTTTTCCATTGGGATCATCAATTTCTCTCTTTCTTTTTTCTTTCCTATTTAGACCTGAGAAAGTAGAGGACAGTAATGGGAAACCACACACAAGGGATAGTGTTTATCCTGGCAGGTCTGACTGATGATCCACAACTGAAAGTTACGCTATTTGTCTTCCTGCTTCTCACCTACTTGCTGAGCATCTCTGGCAACTTAACCATCATCACACTCACCCTGGTGGATACTCATCTCAAGACCCCCATGTATTTTTTCCTTCGGAATTTTTCCTTCTTAGAAATTTCCTATACTACTACATGCATCCCTAAATTGTTGGTTACTATGGCAACTGGAGACAAAACCATTTCCTATAATAATTGCATTACTCAATTGTTTTTTGCCTTCCTTCTTGGTGCATCTGAGTTTTACTTGCTGGCAGCTATGTCCTATGACCGCTATGTTGCCATTTGTAAGCCCCTGCATTACACAACCATCATGAGCAGTAAGATCTGCATGCAACTTGTCTTCTGTTGTTGGCTTGCAGGATTCTTTACCATCTTTGTACCCCTCCTATTGGGTCTAAACCTTGACTTCTGTGCTTCCCACATTGTTGATCACTTCTACTGTGACACAACCCCCCTGCTGCAGATCTCCTGCTCGGACACACAGCTCTTAGAGACAATGGGATTTATTTCTGCATCGATGACACTTGTGGTCACATTAATCATGGTGATAATATCATATACCTTTATTGCATTAACAATCCTAAAAATACCTTCAACTAAACAGAAGAAAAAGGCTTTTTCAACATGTTCTTCTCACATGATTGTGATATCCCTTTCTTACGGCAGCTGCATCTTCATGTATGTTAAGCCATCGGTCAAACAAAGAATATCTTTCTCCAAGGGAATTGCAGTGCTCAACACTTCCGTGGCTCCACTTTTGAATCCTTTCATCTATACTCTGAGGAACCAGCAAGTAAAAACAGCCTTCATGAACATGGTACAAAGGGTTGTTTCTTTCTCAAGCAAATGAATGTCCTGTAGTATTTTATATAAAGGAAATGAACAAAGGAATCCCTGCTAATATCAGTGTATCAGTAGTAGCTTCTAATACATAGTATATTTTGGTTGTTTTTTGAGTTTTTTTTCTTTCATGTTTAAAATTCATCTTTATCTTTTCAAGCTTCCTTTGAAGAAAATCTTTGTTCCAAAGAAGTTAATTTTCTTTATATCCTTCAAGACATTTTTTTCTCATTTTGCTTCCTTTACCTGTGAATATCTGAAAGAAATGGAGATAACCTTTTCAGTCTGTCTCTGTTTGTTATCTTTGAATTCTATTCAAGAATATAAAGTATTTTATTTATTTTATATTTAATGTAGCATGCAATGTAAACATTATTATTCTTTATTTGTACTTAATTACAACCTATTTAAAACTAATATTCATTTATATTTTTTATAATACTACCAAATTATTGCTACACTATTTAATAAAATGAAAAGGCAATTGTGGCAGAGAATAACCACTAGTGTTAATAATCAAATTAGAATATATTAGTTTACTTAAAAAAAGATTGTGGGGGCGCCTGGGTGGCTCAGTCAGTTAAGGGTCCACTCTTGATTTTGGCTCAAGTTGTGATCCTATGTCAGGCTCCATGCTTAGCAGGGAATCTGCTTCAAAATTCTCTTCCACTGCCCCTCCTACTTCTCTGTCTCTCTCTCTCCCTCCCTCTCTCTTTCTCTCTCTTCAAAATAAATGAATCTTAAAACAATTAAAAATATTGTGCATTATATTCAATTTAAATTGGTTGTTTAATTTGTGTTAGAGAACTGTGAGCATTTACAAATATTTAAATTAAATATGACAAATGACATACTAACAATCATAAGAACGATTGAACATAGCTGCCTCATGAAGAGTGGAGCAGCATAATAATTTCAACAAATACCTAAGCCTGGTTTTGAAATAATCCAGATATGCACAGCAACTTCAGATGAATTTATGAGTATAAATATGTTAAAGAAATTATAAATCACACACATAGATTCATCAGGAAAAAATAGAAGGCACAAATTACCTATGTTAGCATTGATAAAATGACTTCACTACAGATCCTATGGATATTGAAAGAATAATGAGATATTATGATATTATGAACCACTTTATAGGAAAAATAGATAATTTATGTGAAATGGCTAAAATCCTTGTAAAATATAAACTTCCAAAGCACTCAGAAGAAATTTATAAATGGAGTACTCTATAGCTGCTACAGTAAGCTATTTGTATTTAGAAATGTTCCCCACTCCCCCCACACACACACACACAAATTGAGGTTTAGATGGCTTCACTTATGAGGCATACCAAAAATTTCTAAACATTCTCCAAAAAACTGAAAAGGAGGGAATACTTGATTCATTAGTAAGCCATCATTATCATGATACAAAAACACAGGCAAGGCACTAAAAGAAAAAGTAAATTCAGAAAATATTACTTATGAGTACAGATATAGAAAATCTAAAATAATATATGAAAATGTGATCCATTAACATATAAAAATGATAGTATACCAGTACCAAGTGAGTTTTATTTTTTAAAGATTTTATTTATTTATTTATTTATTTATTTATTTATTTATTTGAGACACAGAGAAAGAGAGAGAGACACAGAGAGAGAGAGACAGAAACAGAGGCAGAGACCCAGGCAGAGGGAGAAGCAGGCTCCATGCTGGGAGCCTGAGTGGGACTCAATCCAAGGTCTCCAGGATCAGGCCCTGGGCTGAAGGCTGCGCTAAACCGCTGAGCCACCTGGGTTGCCCAGGTTTATTTTTTAAATGCATTGTCCATTTAACATTAGAAAACATATTGATATAATTCTTAGCATGCATACAACTAACAAGAAGACATCAAAAGGTGTGGGGAAAAAATAGTAGAATTGAGAAGAGAAGAGATGAATCCACTCTCATAGTTAGAAACTTCAATAACTGTATCCAAAATGGGCAGATCTAGCAAGCATAAAATTGGTAAGGACATAGTTAAACTCAACAACACCATCAATTAGCTGTGTATAATCGACATCTATAGACTATTTTAATCAACAATAGCTAAATATCTTTTCTTCGCAAGCTCACAAAGACAGATCATATTCTGGACCATAAAACGCACTTTAAAAATCTTGGAGAGTAGAATTGATACAATATTGGCTCTCAAACCACAATGGTGTTACACTAGAAATCAATAAAAATGATGACTGAAAAATCCTAACTAATACATGCATCATAGAAGAAATCTCAAGAGAAATTCAAATTTTTTTAACTAAATGAAAATGAAACAACACCTATTTAAAGTTTGTGGAAGGCAGTGGAAGAAGTGCTCAGAGAGAAATTTATAGCATTAAATGTTTCTATTAGAGAAGAAGAAAAATCTATAATCAGTTATCTAAGTTTCCACTGTAGGATATGGACATTAAAAGGGTCATAAGGAAACACTATGAACAATTCTATTAACACAAATTTGATAACCTAAGTGAAAATGACCATTCTTTGAAAGAAACAATTTGCAAAAACGCAAGAATAATCTGAAAAAACATATCTATTAAAAATTCACTGAATAGTTATTACCTTCTAAAACAGTGTCAGGCATTCCATGTTCATATTTTGTTAGATAGAATTCCGATACCACCCAAAATAATTTACAGATTTAGTTCAATCTCTGTCAAATTCCAATAACATTATCTTTTTAATGGAAAACTTTTAAAAAATGGGAAAATTTCATTCTCAGATTCAAATGGAATTGTAAAGAAATCCTATTATCCAAAACCATCCTGAAAAAAAAGACAAAGGTGAGAAGACTGACACTTCCTAAAATCATACTATGAAATAATAGTAATAAAAAAGGTGTGAAATTGGCATGAGGACAGATACATAGAAACGTGGAATAAAATGAAAAGTCCAGAAATAAGTCTATACATCTATCACTAATTTTTTTTACTAGAATATCAAAACATTGAATGGAGAAAGAACAGCCTTTTCAACAAATAGTGCTGGCATAACTAGATAATCACATGTAAAAGAGCAAAATTACACTCCTACCCTACACTGTACAAAAATCAGCACAAAGTATATCTATGACCTAGATATAAAAGCAAAAATATCCAACTCTCTTTAAAAGGGTGGATATATCTTCATGACCTCGGGTTTGGATTTGGCTATGGATCTTTAGATATGGTATGAGCAATAAAAGGATTAAATTGGGCTTCATCAAAATTAAATACTTTTGTTGTTCTGAAGACATGATCAAGAAGTGAAAATAAAATCTACAGAAAGGGAGAAAATATTTTCAAATTGTATATCTCACAAGGTTCTAGTATCCAGAATACACAAAAACTATTACAAATCAGCAACAACAACATAAAGAAATAATCCAATTAAAAGTGTGCAAGGATTAAAAGTGTGCAAGGCAAGGGTGCCTGGGTGGATCAGTAGTTTAAACGCCTGACTCTTCGTTTCCCTTCAGGTCATGATTTCATGGGTCTTGAGATCAACCCTCTGGCAGACCCAACACTCAGCAGGGAATCTGCTTGAAGATTCCCTCCCCCACTGGCACATGTGTATGTGCAAGTGCACACTCGCTGTCTCTCAAATAAATAAATCTTTAGAAAATGTGCAAGGATTTGAATACAAATTTCTTGAAATGAAGAACAAGCATGCAATGGTGCTCTATATCATTTGTCATTACGGAAATGCACATCAATACCATGAGGTACCACTGCAAATTCATTAGGATGGCTCTAATTTTTAAAATGAGGTATGGAGTAATGGAAACCCTTTTCTATTGTTAGTGGGAATTAAAATTACAGTCACTATGGAAAACAGTTTGGCGCTGTGTATGGGCTCGAGGTGTGTACGTCGTTTGTGTTATGTTAAAAGAGAGTCCACTAAAAATGACAGAACATCGAAGTCTATCACAAAGAGCAATAAACAGAGAAATATGGGCTTTCTTGGTTTCTTTCTTTGTTTTCACTTGTATATGACTATTAATGCAATATGTTATCCTTCTGGAAAGCTTACATTAAAGGAAAGCAAATTCAGAGAGTGTCATAGAGTTAGTGAAGTTCTGAGTAAAAATGATATGAGAATTTTGAGAGGATGTCATTGCTGGCTAACGGAATATTGAGGGAGGTTGGGTGTCGGTAACATTGTGTTTATGAGAATACTAAGAGAGTAAGTATACTTAAAGCCTTTCCTCCTTCTCATTTTTTTCTCTTTTCCTCCTTTTTCCTTCTTCCTAGAAGTCAGTTATGAGAAACCACACAACAGTGAAAGCCTTTATTCTTCTTGGACTGGGCGGTGACCCAGAATTGCAGGTGGTTATTTTTCCTCTCTCTTTCTTTCTCTTTCTTTTTTCGACTTTACCTACATGTTGAGTGTCACTGGGAATCCAACGACAATCACTCTCACCCTACTGGACTCTCAACCAAAGAACCCATGTATTTCTTCCTCCAAAATTTCTCATTTTTAGAAATCCCATTTACAACTGTGTCCCAAATTCCTCATCAGTATGGCAACAGATGATAAGAAAGTAGGAAAGCTGAAGGTATTCCATTTTAGGAAGGCTCCATCTCTGCTGGTTTTTGCTAGACCCCATTTACTCATGTCCATATTTTGCATCTGTAGAAGCCAAAAAAGCTATGTTCCCACTTCAAGGGGGATGCAAGAAAATTTACCATTTGCTGAGTTTTGTTCTAGGCCCCAAACACCTGATAACACCCAAGAAGAGCCAGATTCCAGACGTGTTCCTGGACATTATCTTCAAATAAACCGCTGACGCAGGCATCAATACCCCTACCTTTGGTAATTTATAGAATAATACCTATTGTTCACCTGAAACTTGCTTTTCTCTGGATTCCCAGAGAAATACCTACACTAGACCCTTTTCTGATACAAACCTTACTTAGCACCCCAAAACAACAAAGAGACTTGTTCTCCTTTCCTTTCCAAGTCTCCCAGACACTCCATCTGCTCCTCTCTGTCTGCCGCTTAAACTATTCAATAAACTCTGTTTCTACATTATCTGGCTCACATTTGATTTCTATTCTGTGTGAAGCCAGGGACCCTCTCGGCTGATCCCGTGGGACCCTCCACTGGGTCCTAGGACCCAGTCTGCATCAATAAGACCATTTCTTACAACAGTTGTGAGCACAGCTATTTTATACTGGCTTGAACGCAACTGAATTTTTTCTTGTGGTTCCTCAAGCCGATGTTTATCTTTGGACAAGTACTTCACAGACTCTGAGCAGATGTCCTTAAGGATTGCTGTAGTTATACATTAACTATTTGAATAATGTAACCCTTATTAGTGAATAAAGGGGTTCAAATAAGTTAACTCTTTTAATCTAAACAATAATCTTGTTTTCCAAGGACTTGAAATTCCTAATTATGAAGCTTTCAAAAGAAATGGAAATTAGAATTATGAGATTAGAGCATTGGAAAAATGTTTTTAATAGTTTTTAGAAGATTCTCAGAATCATTTAATGAAAGTAATAGTAATCATATTTTCAGTAATGAATTTTAAAAAATTGCTTGCAAATTTGTAAGTCAAATGAGAATTCCCTTTTGACCAAAATTTCTATAAAAATACCAAAGTCAGTTATTTTGTTTAGCAAATTCTAAAAACAATGGCAAGCAATTGAGGTCAGATGCATTTATATAGGGTTTCTAAACAGATGGAAGTATTAATCTAATTACCATGAACGAAAAGGAGTGAGGTAGATGAAAGATATGGTTCTATCACTTCCCTAAACCAAAATTAAGGGTGGAATATATACACAAAGGAAATAAATCTTTCCTGGCTGGAAGTTTGCTGAATTTTTTAATATGGAGGCTTACACTATTGTTGCCAAAGGAAAAGAATCTGTGCATTTTTTCTTCAGGTCAGAATTACTTAACATAATTTTGCTAGGTAAAAAACAAACTGGAATTGAGAGAAAGATTTTGGCAAATACACTTTATATCAGGTAATGATTTAATTGACACTATGCTGCTATGGAAAACATTGCATTTATTTTACAACAATTTTAGAAAACAGATCAGTAACATAGAGTATATTGGCTATATTCCAGACAGAGGAATGAAAGAAGTAGGAATAATATAATCTACATCTGTAAGACTACCAAAGTGAGTCTTACACAAAACCTTTCAACATTACTAAAATACTAAGTTTAAGTCCAAAATACAGTTGTGGTATACAGATCCCTTCAATTTCTATAGGCTTGTTTTCTCTATCTATATAACAGCATATGAAGTACTAATTGAACCACATTTTTGAATGTTCAAAATTAAGTGATATCTTTTACTGAGTGCTAAACAGTTTTAATAGCATATATTTAATGAACTATGAGATGTGGCTTAAATTTCTCCTACTTTAGGGGTCCCTGGATGCTCAACTGTTAAGCATCCAACTCTTGGTTTTGGCTCAGATCATGATCTCAGTATCCTGAGATCAAGCCCCTCATGGGCTCCAGGCTCAGTGAGGAGTCTACTTCCCCTTCCGCCTGCTCATCCCTACCCCCCTTCCACACACTGTCTCTAGAATAAATAAAATAAAAACTTTGAAAATTTTTCTCCTACTTTATATATGGAAAATCTGAGGCACAAAAATGTTATATATTCTGTGCAGTATTCCATTTTGTATTTGTAAGAAAACCTTTACTGAATTCAGGCTGAATATCTCAAAAACCCTTTTTAAAGCATCAGATATATGAATTCTCCAAATGTATGTCATTATCTAACACCTCTGTGCTATTCGCATATATTTATAACTCAGTCTTCTTTCCTACTGTATATTTTTAGTCTCAATATAATTATTACTTTCTCCTAAAAGTCCTCCCAGAACTCCAAAATTACTTAGAAGCTATATGGTATGCCCCATCATATTTTAATATCCCTTTATGACAACACTAATTATACACTATATATTAATATTAGAGTTAGGTGTTTGTCTCCTTACTTAAGGACAAGTTTCTCAAACATAAGGATTGAGAGCCTTGCAACATCTGAAATGAGAGATACACAAGATGTGTTTAATCAATTAACAAATTACGCATAGCAAATTATACTTATAAAAGGCATATTTTATTTAAAGTCATGGTTTCTAGTAGCTAACATACAATAAAAAATGCTATTTAAAGCTTGCATTACCACTTCAGAGAGTAAGTTATTGCAGCAGGGTGTTTTCATTAGCAAGAATAAAATATGAGGGTGAGACTGAGCTGCAGGATTCTTCAAGAAAATGTCCTATATGGGATAAGTAATGAAATAGAAAAACATGATCAGAAGAAATGAATGAGGGCGCCTGGTGGCTCAGTTGGTTGAGTGTCTGCCTTTGGCTCAGGTCATGATCCCAGGGTCTGGGAATCAAGCCCAGCATGGGACTCCTTGCTCAGCTTCTCCTGCTTCTCCCTCTCCCTCTGGCCCCCACTCTGCTCCCACTCTCTATCTCAAATAAATAAAATCTTTTTAAAAAAGAAATGAATGAAAGATTTTTTGTTTTTATGACAACGTTGTGATTTGTAGCAATTATCACAATTTTTTTTTTGAAAAATACAACCTTTTTTGTAACATATCCCAGAAGACTTCTTTCACCTGCTGGTTCCTTAGGGTATAAATGAAGGGATTTAGTAAAGGGGCTATTGAGGTATACAGCAAAGCTACACCTTTGGATACAGTCACCCTTTCTTTGGCAGATGGCTTAATATACATAAAGATGCAGCTCCCATATGTCATGGAGACAACAATCATATGGGAAGTACAGGTGGAAAAAGCTTTGGTCCTTTGCTGTGCAGAAGGGAATTTCATAATGGTCTTCATGATGCAAGTGTAGGAGAGAACCACTAACACCAATGTGACCACAAGTGTCACCACGGCGAAGATGAAAGACATCAATTCTAGGACATGTGTGTCTGTGCAGGATATCTGCAGGATGGGGGAAGTTTCACACATAAAGTGATCAATCGTTTTGGAAGCACAGAAATCCAGCTTGAGTCCCATGAGCAATGGGGGAAAGATGATTAGGAATCCAGTCAGCCAAGAAGCAAGTACAAGCTGATAGCACACTCGGCTGTTCATAATGATTGGGTAATGCAAGGGTTTGCAGATGGCAACATAGCGGTCATAGGACATAGCAGCCAGAAGGTAAAACTCTGTAACTCCCAGTAAAAGAATAAAAAATAATTGAGCCGCACAATTATTATATGAGATGGTTTTTTCTTTAGTCACTATGGTTTTCAAGTATCTGGGAATACATACCGTTGTGAATATGATTTCTAGAAATGAGAAATTACGGAGAAAGAAATACATTGGCATCTTGAGGCGAGGATCCAGCAGGGTGAGGAGGATAATGGTTAAGTTCCCCATCAGGCTCAAAGTGTAATTAAGAAATAAAAACACAAAAATCACAACTTGCAATTGTGGGTCATCTGTCAGTCCTAGGAGAATAAACTCTATTTCCGTTGAATGGTTTTTCATCTCTCTTTTATAAGCCTTATCAAATATACATAAGAAAAGAGGACAAACTCAAACATATACATGAATATAATATACTGTAGTGTAATGTGAATTAACCTATATATACACACATTAACATATATATATAACTATATAAAACCTAAATATATATAAATAGGCCTAAATGTATATAAATTGAATATATAGAAATTAACCTAAATACATATAAACTAAATGAATAGGTGCAGCCTGAGTGCCTCAGAGGTTTAGCGCCACCTTCGGCCCAGGGTGTGATCCTGGGGTCCCAGGTTGGAGTCCCACATTGGGCTCCCTGCAGGGAGCCTGCTTCTCCCTCTGCCTGTGTCTCTGCCTCTCTCTCTGTTTCTCATGAATGAATAAAATCTTTTTAAAAAATCCAAATGAATATATATACTAATTTCACATTTTAACTAAATATATATATATATTAACCTAAATATTTATATATTTACCTAAAGTGGAAAAGGACATATATTCTCTAATTTATCTATTTGTAAATTATTTTTCCATCTGAAATTTACAATGATGCATAATTACATGCTAAAGGTAACTCTAAATTCTTTCCTATCCATTTTTTCTCTTTATAGTAATATTTCTCACAATTTTTTCTCTGGAACTTGAATATTTTCTTTGGCTAATATGCATTTTTACCCATTCTTCCTGGGTCAACTCAACTCTACATGCATAATTTAAATAAAAGAAGATGAATCATTTTTAGTGTAGTTTTCCATCATTTTTTTTCACCTGAGCAAAAGAGACTAAGTTGTTCTGTGTTTTAGAAATTGTATCCGAGTGATTTTCAAAACCAGGATTTAGAGTTATATATGATAATTCCTATGATAGTCAATGACTAAGCAGGATTGACTTCCATTAATTAGATAAAGTGAATTTTTTTCTGCACTAAGAATACACAATTATTATCAACTTTCTTGACTGGCTATGCTATGACATTCAAATAGTTGGTTGTCTTTCAGGATATATAATAAATACAACAAAGGAAAACATGACAAAAACAAACAACATATTTTAATAAAAATATTCTATTTTTTTCAATTAACCTTTTTGAGGTGTATTCCTAATGTATCCACATAATTTGGGTCACTGCTTTTTAATATTCCCCCATATTTTTGTAAAACTATTGATTACTTCAGAAATTATTGTAAGAAAGTAAAATCTGCCACCCCAAAATGTGTCTCTTTGACATGACGATTAATTTAAGCTGATTATTTTTAAGAAATGGAAGTCTCAGAATGTTTTCCTTTTTACCTCCTCAAATGTCTAAAAGAATTTATATAAAAGACTTGCTCCAAAAAGGGAGATATTACCACAAATAATTATGGTTGTTTGTATGCTAATATGAATTGGCAAGATCTAAAATGTGGTCGAGAGGGAGGACCTTAGCAAAGTCTGGTTCTTAAAATTCTTCTTTATGTTCATTCTTTCTGTGTGGCCCAGCAAAAAATTGTTTCCCAAACACTTACTCTTTTTCATTTTCCTTTGAATTCTCTTCCATGTCTTTGAAGTCCCAGACCCCTACATCTTTGGAGCTCAAAATGGTAACCTCAAAAAAAAAATGGTAGCCTCCAATGCCTGACTGCCCATAATTCTCATAATCTTACAAAGCTCCCGTCCCATATATATGCAATTAATTTGATATTGTCCTGTTAATGTCTCATGTCAATTTAATTCTTAAACCAGCAAAAAAGAATCTGAATAGTAGAGTAAAATTTTTCCTCTCAAACATTATATTACTCTCTGTCCTTTCTAAGTATAAACATTCTATTTATTTCCATGTTATAGTATTCCATTTTATGTGAAACATGCTAGTCTGTTTCATTATATGTGTTACCTGCAACGTTTTAAAGGAAATAAATTATTAAAGCACTCTGTTATTTTTATTCTTTTGCTTTTGTCTAATTAATATTGCTGTTTCTTAATTTTTTTGGTTAGGAGAGGAACAAAACTAGGATTCTCCATGCTTAATGTGGTTTTCTGAAACAGATTTTAGGGAATAGCTTAAATTTTATTAATGGCAATTGAAGACTTGTAGTCTTCAGCTACTGAGTGGTCACAAACTTTTTTTATAAAAATGTATGTTTATGTTCATCTTAAAACTCCCAACTTTGCTCTATTTCTGACTTGAAAAAGTATGCTCTAGGAGTTATTCATACAATTTTGGTTACCAGGTGGATCTATCAGACTGTTCTAGAACTATGTTATTCCATTTGAGAAAACAGTTGCTCAGCATTTTTTCCACATCACTTAACCAAGGGCAATACATGATTCATACAGAGAATCAGAGAAAAATGAAATTTAGATGCAACTGTATATGAATAAGATAGATTACAATATCTGTTAATACACAGCCAACAAATGACTGTAGCATATAAGTGTAAAAACACTTATAGACCTTAAAAATTGAGAACTCAAATTCAACTCCCTGAATTGGACTTGTGCATTTGATATAACTTCTGATTTTGAAGTCAAGTTAAAATTATAGTTGCCTTACCTCCTTGAAGCTATTGTATCTAGTGTTCCCTTAAGTGTGCATGGCAGAGATGTTTCTTGACATAATTAATTATGATTTTACTCTCTTATCATCATATTTTATTTTCTGAGCTGGATACTTACTATGAATGATTTTTGTGGGAAGGACCATGTATATACAGTGCTTCTGTAAAGAATTTCCACATTCCCTCAGATTCATACTCACTTTGAAGCTCAGAACTCAAGTATTAATAATTTTAATGGACATCCATTTTCTATTCCAGATAAGTTGCATTTTGTGAAAGCTTGTTGTTACAATTGCTGTCATTCAAAACCTCAAAATGAGTAGTTATACTTTAAAATAAAATGAAATACGGCAACTGAAAAAGACTCGTGGCATCATCTGATGAAAGATAAGCAGCTGTTCCAAGAGAAATTCCATATTGGTCCCTGTACACTTATGAAATGCTGCAGTTTTATCACTTTCTACTTACTATAGGTCCAGGGGTTCTACTGAAATAAAGGAAAAGAAAACCTAATCTTTGGGGATCAAAGGTCCAAAAGTACTAATGACTGGCAATAAAAGACACCACTGTAATCCACTTTAAATAAAAGTTGAAGTAGAAGTATCCCAGAGGAGTATAATAAGTGATTTATAATAATTGATGAAATATTTAACAGGATCATCAGCAGTTCACTGTCCTGGCGCAACACTGAAAATTCCCAAACCGGTTTATACAAGCCCAAGACACTACCTTGCTTCCAATTAGCAAAGAAGCAATTTCAGACATTAATGTAAACCATCTTACACTCTGACACCTGGTAGTGAGTTATATTTACAAGTAACAAGCATAATATTTTATCAGATTAATAAGTTGAGGCTTCAGATGGATGTTTGATGAAATTATTTTGATCCTTCAACTGAACTGATTTTACCTGTAAAATACATTTTATGTTAATGCCCAAAACTAGAAATGATCCAATATCCACCATCTTGTAAATAGTTTAACAAATTACGGCATATGTATATAATGCAATGAATTAGATATAAAAAATGATTGAGGGGATCCCTGGGTGGTTCAGCAGTTTAGCCCCTGTCTTCAGCCCAAGGCATGATCTTGGAGTCCTGGGATCGAGTCCCACATTGAGCTCCCTGCATGGGGCCTGCTTCTCCCTCTGCCAGTGTCTCTGCCTCTCTCTCTCTGTCTCTGTCTCTGTCTCTCATGAATAAATAAAAAAATGTTAAATGATTGAATCTTAGAAATATTATGCTAAGTGAAAGAAGCCAAATGCAATATCTATATACTCTATGATTATATTTCTATAATTCAGAAAATCACTGAACTATAGGCATAGAAATCTAATCAAAGGTTTTAGAGGCTAATAGTGAGAATGAATGACCATAAAAGTGTCATGAGAAAACATTTTACAATGGACATATTTTATATCTTGATTGCAGTGGTGGTTGCATGACTATATATTTTTCAGAGTTCATCAAAATATATCCCCCCCAAAAGGTGATCTTTTTTGTAGTTAAATTCTATCTCAATAATCTAGCAAATATATTTGGATGTGACCTACTTTTTTTTTACTAGACTATTAATTAGATTACTTAGATGTGTACTGTCTGATATAACAGCCATTAGCCATATGTGGATATATGAATTTAAAGTGTTAAATATTAAATTAAAAATTAAATATTTAGTTCCTCACTTGGGGGTCATGGGATGGGGAACTGCTACTGTGCTAAGATCTAAAATCACCAAAATTAACAGTAATTTATCATCTCAGCCTTCCTCTGGGAGTTACAAGCCTTCATTAGACTCTAAAGTTCTAAACTGATTCCATCAGACAGATTCTCCCAATGCAAATGATGCCCAGATTCGGGGTGCTTCCTATTTCACTATCTTCTTAAAGTTCCCTCAAGGATCCACTTATTTTCATGACAAGGTTGTAAACTCCAAGTAAATAACATACTTGACTGGAACAGAATCATATTTAAAGTCAATATATTCCTCTTTTTTCTACATTGATCAGTGTATCGGGTTTTAAATAACCATTCTTTAATAATTTGAATACAATATATTATAAGTATTCACATTTTGCAGATAAACTCCAATATCGATTTCTTTTATTAAAAAGAAATAAACTAAGTCCTTAACATATTAATTTGGTTTGGTGAGGTTTTTGTTTTGTTTTGTTTTGGTTTGGTTTTGGCTTTGGTTTTATCTTCTTTTTTCTCTAATTCATGAGCTACAGATACGTCTAGAAAGGAATTCCCTCTAATCTTGTGACAACTTCCTGACTTTTTCCATAGTGATACATTTGTCAAATTTCACATAATCTATTTAGAATCTGTGAAACTGTAATAAATAAATGCCACAAATAGCTGTTAGTTTTCTTTTTTTTATTGGAGTTTGATTTGCCAACATATAGCATAACACCCGCCAAGTGCCCCCCTCAGTGCCCATCACCCAGTCACCTCCAACCCCTGCCCTCCTCCCCTTCCACCACCTAGTTCATTTCCCAGAGTTAGGAGTCTCTCATGTGCTGTCTCCCTTTCTGATACTTCCCACTCATTTAGAGGCTAATAGTGAGTCCTGGGATGGAGTCCCACATCAGGCTCCCTGCATGGGGCCTGCTTCTCCCTCTGCCTGTGTCTCTGCCTGTTCGCCCCCACTATTTTTTATATTCCCCAAATGAATGAGACCATATAATGTTTGTCCTTTTCTGATTGACTTATTTCACTCAGCATAATCCCCTCCGTTCCATCCACATCGAAGCAAATGGTGGGTATTTCTCATTTCTAATGGCTGAGGATATTCCACTGTATACATAGACCACAGCTTCTTTATCCATCATCTGTCAATGAATGCTATGGCTCCTCCCACAGTGTGGCTATTGTGTACATTGCTGCTATAAACATCGGGGTGCAGGTGTCCGGACATCTGTATCTTTGGGGTAAATCCCCAGCAGGGCAATTGCAGGGTCGTATCTGCCAACACTTTGATTTTGGCCTAGTGAAACTGATTTCAGATTTTAGGATTCCAAAATTGTGAAAGAATGGTTTTCATTGGTTTCAGCCATCTATTTTGTCATAATTTGTTACAGTATCCACAGAAAATTAATACATTGTCCAGTAAAATAAATGGCAATATATACAGTTATAGAAAAAAAAAACAGTAATAAAAATCAAGCCTTGGGAACATAAAGAAGAGCCTTCATTTCCTAATAGATGGCACTCAGATCCTTCAAAGATCTTCCTGGTAAAAGAATTCTAAAAATTCTGAAACAAATTTAAAAAGAAAATGAAAGGATGAGTGGCTGAGCTGGTGGAAAAGTAAGTAAAATCTACAATGTCTACAAAGGTAAAAAGAGTGAACAAATCCTGAAACAGATCATCATAGGTAAGAGGAAGTGCCGGCCCATGTTTTGGATTTTTCTGGACTTTATACAATTAAGTAACAAAGCAGTGCAGTGTTCATACACAGTGGATAATTTGTGTTGCTTGTAGATATATTGAACCTGAACCAGGAAAATCCATCTCTCTCAAAACTCGAATAAGAAATATAAATCTTCACCAAAGAAAGATAAATGTGGACACTTGCCTCCTTGATTGAAAACAAGTGCAAGAAAAACAAAACAAACCAAAAAAAAAAAAACTTTCTTTAGGATTTTTTTTTAATTTAAAAAAGGATGTCAGAAAACCAGAGAAGCTGAATTTCATGAGTTCTTACAAACAGAGGGACTTAAAGCCTGGAATTTTAAAAATCAGTGGCTCATTGGTGGGCCTGGAAGGCAATAGAAAGCTGAACCCCTGTCCTTAAAAAAAAGCACAACAGGGATCCCTGGGTGGCGCAGCGGTTTGGCGCCTGCCTTTGGCCCAGGGCGCGATCCTGGAGACCCAGGATCGAATCCCATGTCGGGCTCCCGGTGCATGAGCCTGCTTCTCCCTCTGCCTGTGTCTCTGCCTCTCTCTCTCTCTCTGTGACTATCATAAATAAATTAAAAAAAAAAAAAAAAAAAGCACAACAATCAGCCCTGCAAAGAAGCAGCGTTTGAAAAACACCTGGGGTGGGGTGGAGCTAGGATAGCAGAGAAGTAGGGGGATCTGGGCTTTCCTCATCCCTGGAACACAGCTGTATTGATCACTTGAAATACCCAGGAAATGGATCTGAGGATTGGAAGAAAGATTTCCATGGTTGGAGGGAGACAGTGCGGCAGGTGGAGGTGTGTGGAAGTGAGTTAGGGGAGAGAGCTGCCCTGCTTCACAGGGGAGAGAACCCTTTGCACAGGGAAAGAGAAGGGAAAGAGAGGTTGAGAGAGGAGATGTAGGGTTCACAAAAAAAGAAAACCTATTGGACCACAGACTGGGGAGTTGGGGGAGCTGCGTGGCACAGGTTTTTTATGGTCAAACTCTGAGCTTTGAGAAGTGTGATACTCCAGAATGGAGCTGTAGTGAGTGCTCCTGGTGAGAAGGAAGACTTTGGATGGGGAAGAGGCACAAAGTGGTGTAGGGTTCTCATGGGTCGCACTGGGAGAGATTGTTCCCCTTCCTGGATTACACAGGGAAGAGGATATATACCATCTCCAAGGACAAAAGACACTGTAGGCATCAACAAATGGCCTTTCATCTGCAAGGGACAGAGGCCTGTGCAGAGAGGGGATAACCTGGTTACTGCTATTTGAGGTGCCACAGCATAGAATGTGCCCACTTCAAGGGCAGGAGACTGGTTTTCTGGGACAAAGAACACTAGTCAGAGTGCAGGGAGCCTCTAATCCAGAGGAGGGAGCATATCCAAGTGGTGGTGGCTCCTTTATGAGTTGCAGCTTTGAATCCCAGCCTCACCAGAGATAAATGCAAGATACCTGGCACTGGCCTCCTGACAGCCCTGGCTCCAGTGAGGGCTTCCTGAACAAAGGGGGGGTGTCACCAATTTGCCCAGGCTGCAAACACTGTTGGACATCAGAGGGCAACACAGTGGCCCCCAATGGAGGTGGAAGCCACTGACATCAACCCCCGCCCCCTAATGCTAGGCAACTGCTTTTTCTTTACTGGGGCAGGTGACTCAGAGCCAACTCAGCTACCCTTTCCCCCAGAAGAGCACACAGACAGGACTCTACATGAAACAAGTTTACTGAGAATACAGTGCCCCACAGTATCCCCTTCGGTTCTGGTAGAAATAGAACCTGGTAGCATTTTTTTTCTTTTGTCTTACTCTTTTTTTTTTTTTCTTTTTCCTTTGGAATTGGGTTTACAGTTTTCTGTTTGTTAGTTTGTTTTTACATTTCCTTTTCTCTCTTCTCTTTTATTCTTTTTATTTTTTGAATCAGGATTCTTTTCTTTTCTTTTTCTTTGAAATCAGGCTATAGTTTTTTGATTGTTTTTGTGTTGTGTTGTTGTTCCCTTTCCTTTTCTTTTTGAAGCAGGCTTCGCCCACCCACTCCCTTTTTTTCTTTTTCTTTCTTTCCTTTTTTTTCCCAGGCATTTTTTAACAAACAAATCAAAGCATACCTTAATAAAGGTCCCGAAACTCCTCACTGCACCAAGGAGGAACTCTACAGAGGATGGACCTGTGGGAAAGAGCTGCCAAAACAGCAGAATTGACACGGCATACACCAAAAACACTTCCTTAAGTGCCAGGCCCTGGACACTGTATGACTTTTTAAAATTTAGTACTACTCCGAGTTGCAAGAAACATAACAACCCTTCATAACATACAAAAGATAAAAACTTAGCCAACATGACAAGATGGAAGAATTTGCCCCAAAAGAAAGGTCAGGAAGACATCATAGCCAGGGACTTGTTCAAAGTAGATATAAGCAATATATCTGAAGAAAAACTTAGAACAGTCCTTAGACTACTAGCTGGACTTGAATAAAACATAGAAGATACCAGAATAACCCTTGCTTTAGAGGAAAAGACCCCAAAACTGGTCAGGCTGAAATAAAAAATGTTAAAGCAGAGATAAAAACCTGATGAGATATAATTACTATGAGGATTGAAGAAGCAAAGGAGAGCATAAGTGATATAAAAGATAAAATTATGGGGATCCCTGGGTGGCGCAGTGGTTTAGCGCCTGCCTTTGGCCCAGGGTGCGATCCTGGAGACCCGGGATCGAATTCCACGTCAGGCTCCTGGTGCATGGAGCCTGCTTCTCCCTCTGCCTATGTCTCTGCCTCTGTGTGTGTGTGTGTGTGTGTGTGACTATCATAAATAAATAAAAATTAAAAAAAACTTTAAAAAAATGTTTAAAAAAAATTTAAAAAAAGATAAAATTATGGAAAATAATGAAGCTGAAACTAAGAGGGAAATAAAACCATTAAATAGAACAGATCAACACCATTACATTTCATACTGAAACTTGCAAAATACAAAGATAAAGAGGGAATTCTGAAAGCAGTGTGGGAGAAAAGGTCCTTAACCTACAAGGGTAGACATATAAGGCTGGCAGCAGACCTGTCCACTGAGAACTGGAAGGCCAGAAGGAGAGGCATGATATATACAATGTGCTAAATGGAAAAAATATGCAGCCAAGAATACGTTATCCAGGAAGGCTGTCATTCACAATGAAGGAGAGATAAGAGTTTCCAAGACAAACGAAGACTAAAGGAGTTCGTGATCACCAAACCAGCCCTGCAAGAAATATTAAAGGGGAGCCTTTGAGCAGAAACAGAGACCAAAAGTAACAAAGACTAGAAAAGGACAGAGACATCTCCAGGAATAGTGACTTTACAGGTGATACATAGCACTAAATTAATATCTTTCAATAATTACTCTGGCTGTAAATGGACTAAAGGCTCTTATCAAAAGACATAGTATATCAAAATGAATAAAAAAAACAAGACCCATTGATATGCTACTTACAAGAATCATGCCTGTGGCATATGGGAGGAAGTGTTATTTACCAATCTGAGAGCACATCCTGGAGGGACAGAGACCCCTGGGAGACTCTCCAAGAGCAAAGGAGCTGATGGGCAACATTTCTCTCCCCACCCCCAGCATAAACACAGAGCCATCTGCAGACAGTGCCAACATTCATTACCCAACTCACTTACACTATGGCCACCCTGCCCATCTTTCCATCTTCAGCAGATCTGCTATTTTCAGTAACAGTTGCCTCAGTCCTGGTGCTGCAAATGCCCTCCTCCAGACTACCAGTGAAAATCCTGCCAACACTGCATCTCTGGACCTGTGCATTGTGCCTCAGTCCCAGTGGTATTGGTGGCTCCCTTCCCACGAACACTTAAACACATCTTGTTAAAACTGCACAACCCACCCTCACCAACCCATTCCTGGTGGTGAGTATACATCCTCTCTCACTACTATGCAAACTTTAAAGGCATTGTGTGCCCCACTACCCCCCCCCCACCAATATGTTCTTAGCCAGAGCCCATTCAAACCAGGCAAAAGACTGGCACTGTGCAAGAAACCCTGTGAAGGGCCAGCATCACTCCAAAGTGCCTGGGGTGAGGGAGAGATAACAACTGCAGCCCTAGCAGTGGGCTGGGGGACAACAGTTGGACCCACCCACCTTGAAAGCTTCTCAAGGGACAACGCAGGGAAAGCACCCTGCACTTTGGTGCTACTGCATCTTTGGCAAACACCTGGTCCACCTAAACTCAGCCCAAGGCAGCCCCAGATTGATCCAACAACACCACAATGACACAACACTGCTCACAAGAGGCAAGGAGCACTACAGTAGATGACTGTAATGAAGGAAAAAGTGGCTAACACATAACAGCAAGGCACGTGGAGCACACAGAAGAGACACCCCTGCAATGCCTGGTTCTGGTGAACAGGGAACACTCCACTGCAGGGCAATGCAGGGACTCTTCTTCATAAAGCTATTACTTTCAAAAACTGGAGAAGTAGCTGACTTTCCTAATATGAAGAAACAGACACAGTGTTAGAAAAAAGGAGAATGAGGCATATATCCCAAATGAAAGCCAGAAAAAAACCACAGCAAAAGATCTAAGTGAAATGGAGATAAATAATATGCCTGATAGAAAAATTAAAGTTATGATCATAAACATACTCACTGGACTTGAGAAAAAAGTGGAGGACCTCAGTAAGACCTTTAACAAAAAGATAAAAGGAAGCAATCAGAGATAAAGGGCACAATAAGTGAAATTTTAAAATACTACATGGAATAAAGAGCCACTGAGAGGAAGCACAAGAAATTAGCGACCTGAAGGATAGAGTAATGGAAACTAATAAGGCTGAGCAGATGAGAGGAGAAAAAATATGCAAAATGAAAACAGACTTAAAGAACTCAAAGACTCCATTAAGTGTAATCTCATTCACATTATAGAAATCTGATAAGAGAGAAAAGATGGCAGAAATTTTAATTGAATAATTAATAGCTGAACATTTTCTGAATCTGAGGCAGGAAACAGAAATCAAGATCCAAGAGGCACAGAGATGCCCAACCAAATCAACCAAAGCGGTCCACACCAAGACGCATAATTATTAAAATGGCAATAAGTAGTGATAAAGAGAATTTTAAAAGCAGCAAGAGAAAGAAGACAGTTACATACAGAAGAACTCCTATGAGGCTTTTAGCTGTTCATTCAGCAGAAATTTTGTAAGCCAGAAGAAAGTGCCATCACATATTCAAAGAGCTAAAAGAAAAAAAAAAAACCTATAGCCCCAAATACTCTATACATGAAGGCTCACACTTAGAATAGAAAAGAGATAGACAGTTTCATAGATAAACAAGAGTTAAAGGATTTCATGACAACTAAACCAGCCCTACAAGAAATGTTAAAGGAGGACTCTAGTGGAAGGAAGAATTTTAGGTAGGAGGAAAATAGTAGGAAGGACAAAAGAGGTAAAAATGGTATACTTGGGATTCATAAATGGAGTTTGAGGAACTCATAAATGAAAGAATGTAAAGAATGACACCATATATCTAAACAGGGAGGGAAAGGCATTAAGAATGGGTTCAAATTTGGGGATCCCTGGGTGGCTCAGCGGTTTGGCGCCTGCCTTTGGCCAAGGGCGTGATCCTGGAGTCCCAGGGTCCAGTACCCCATCGGGCTCCCTGCATGGAGCCTGCTTCTCCCTCTGCCTGTGTCTCTGCCTCTCCCTCTGTGTGTGTGTGTGTCTCTAATAAATATATAAATAAAATCTTAAAAAAAAACAAGTACCCTTCCAAATTAACTAGTACTTGAAAAATAAGAAAATATGCCAAAGACCAGAAAAATATGTCTACCGGATAAGTAGATGTCATGAATATACTGAATGCAATGTAGTACCCTGGATTAGAGCTTGTAAAAGGGAAAGAAAATTAATGATAAAACTAATGGAATACAAATAAATTCAGACATTAATTAATAGTCTTGCTTGTTTGGTGGTATCTTTTCATTTTGACAATAGAATACTGATAATACAAGATATTTACATTAGCAGAAACTGGGTAAATTTTTCTCAAATAAAAGGGCTTGTTGAAAACAAGTAGCCTTCTCTAAAACATTAGCAAAAACTCCTTATGTCATCAGAGAGTAAAAATAACAGCAGTACAAAGCCACAGGTAACTGATTTAGAATCCAAGAAAAAATTACTGCTGTCTCCGAGTCTCTGCAGACAAATATTTGACATTTATGATTTGCCAAAATGGAGGAACCCGAGTCAAAACTTAGGCTTTTATTTGAGACCACTGAAATCTTACTTCTAAGAATAAACACAAAGAACTTATCATTTGTCAAAAAGCATGGAATACAGAGTTGTATAATCTCATTCCTTGTTTTGTCCAAGGTTATCCGTCTTTAATACATGCCAGAATAAACTGAATTCATTGATTAATTACATTTGTGTAATAAATTTATTTGAATAAATTAAATAGATAAAATTTTTAAATGAAGTAAATTAAATCCTATTTCTAGGAATAAATCATCATCCAAAATAATTGGCATTTGCAGTTTTGCATATATGATAAAAATTGCAGAAAGATCTAAAGACTAAAAAAACATGAAAATAACAAAAATACAGAGACCTGAATGCATGGTCAGTGAAATATTTAGAATTAATAATTTTTATTAGATCTATAAAATTAACAATTTAAAAATAATTGGTATTAAGAGTTCAAGAAATATTTGCCCAACAATCTGAAGCAAAAAAAATGGGGATCATGGACTGAAAAATTGATAGGAAGAAATACCCAGAATCACTGTTACAAAAAAGTGCATGGAACCTACATTCTTCACTATGGAATATAGTTATGTAGAGGAAACAAGTTTTGATAATACTATAGATTTCACAGAGTATAAGGAAGACAAATAGTACTTTAACAAAAATAACTGTATTTTTGTCTTATTTAAATTGTTCAGACTAGGATGTTGAAACTCTTCCATGAGGTCACTGTGTTTCTAATCTGATATGCCTAGAAACACACCTAGGTCACAAACCTAGGTGTGTTCTGTGCTCTCTCTTGTTGATTGGCCAGTGTATTCCTAGTGTGATTGCTCATACTCATGGCTTCAAATGGTTTGCCCTCCCATGTGTGGATATCACAACGAGAGAGGGTGGAGAGGACGAGGAGGGCAAACCCCTTTTATCAAAGAAAAAACAAAGGAAATTTCACGTCATTTCCGTTTACATTTTTTGGACATAATTTGTACACATGGTCACAAGTTGCAAGGAAGACTAGCCATGGACATATATAAATATTCCATTAATACAAAGTGAAGAATTCTTGGGTATTTTATTTTTTTAATAATAAATTTATTTTTTATTGGTGTTCAATTTGCCAACATACAGAATAACACCCCGTGCTCATCCCATCAAGTGCCCCCCTCAGTGCCCGTCACCCATTCACCCCCACCCCCCGCCCTCCTTCCCTTCCACCACCCCTAGTTCATTTCCCAGAGTTAGGAGTCTTTATGTTCTGTCTACTTGGGTATTTTAAATGTCAGTTTAAGATCACTGAATCATATCACAAAGACTATTTGGGGTAAAGACAGCTTTCAGAAAAGAAAGTGAGGATATGTAGGAAATGCATCAACTAAAATAATCTTTTTATTTCTGTCTTTAAATCCTTATCTATATATCTGGGACTCAAGGATTTTTTTAAATGTGCGTGAAATAATTAATTAAAATGACTGTGCAGAAGAGCAGATTATGGAAATCTATACTGAATTCACAAGAGACACAGTAAATAGTAGGGGCTTTTAAATATATTTTTAATTTAAAAATTTTTAGTTCCTGGGGAGAATTCTTATATAACATATAAGTTTGTGTCCATTGAGGAATACACTTCTTTGAAACCATATCATTCTGAGAAATCTTTGTAATCTTTAGATAGTTTCTTCAGGACAAAATAGAATAAGTACCCCACAGAGTCAAGTGTTGGCCATTTTATATGGCGCTGAGTAATACATAGAAAAGTATTCAAAACACAAATAAGTATGCTATAGTAATGAGGAAGTTTAACACATTAGATTAGAGCAGAAATAAATAAAATAGAACCTAAAAAAAAAAAAAAACAGGAAAAAAAGGAGCTAGTTGGTTTTTTTTTTAAGATCTATGCATTTTGTAAACTGTTAGCCAGACTCATTAAAAAAAAAAAAAGGACTCAAATAAACAAATCACAAATGATAGAGGAGAAATAACAACTGACAACACAGAAACACAAGATTTATAAAAGATTATGAAAAAATTGTATGCCCCAAAATTGTGCAACCTAAATGAAATGAAATTAATAAATATCTCAACACATAAAAGCTACAAAAACTGAAACAGGAAGAAAGAAAATTTGAACAGAACAATTATAAGCAATGAACTGAATCAATAATTTTAAAAATCCCAACACACAAAAGTCCAGGAACAGATGGCTTCACAGGTGAATTCTACCAAACATTCTAAAGAAGAGTTAAGCCCCCCGCCCCCCCCAAAAAAAAGAGTTAAGACCTATTCTTCTCAAACTTTTCCAAGACATAGAAGAGGAAGGAAAGCATTACTTTGATACAAACACCAGATGAAGACACCACAAAAGAGAAAACTACAGGCCAATATCCCTGATGAACATAGATGCAAAAACCCTTAACACATTATTGAAAAACTATAATATCCATTTCGTGATAAAACGCTCAACAAAATAGATGTAGAAGGAACATACCTCAACAAAATAAATGCCATATTCTCAACAGCTAATATCATACTCAATGGGGAAATAATGAGCTCTTCCCCTAACGTCAATAACAAGACAAGGAAGTTCCCTCTCACCAGTTCTATTCTACGTAGTATTAGATGTATTAGCCACAGCAATCAGACAAGAAAAAGGAATAAATGCCATGTAAATTTATAAAAAAGAAGTAAAATTCACTATTTGCAAAAGACATGATACTATATAGAGAAAATCCTAAAAACTTCACCAAAAAGTGACTACAACTAATCAATGAATTCATTAAGATCACAGGATACAAAATCAATGCACAGAAATCTGTTGTATTTCTATACATCAATAACGAAGCAACAGAAAGAGAAATTAAGAAAACAATCCCATTCACGACCACACTGAAAACAATAAAATATCTAGGAACAAACTTTACCAAGAAGGTGAAAGACCCATACTCTGAAAACTATAAAAGACTGATGAAAGAAATTGATGATGATACAAACAAATGGCAAGATATTCCATGTTCCTGGGTGGGGAGAACAAATACTGGTAAAATGTCTATACTACCCAAAGCAACCTATACATTTAATACAGTCTCTATCAAAATACTAACAGTATTTTTCAAAAAAACTAAGAAACCCCAAAACCCTAAATTTGTATGTAACCACAAAAAAACTGAAGAGCTAAAGCTAGTAGCAAAATTAGAGTTATCACAATTCCAGACTTAAAATTACAATATTAATTGTAAAAAATATTATAAATATTATAATTATAATAAAATACTATATTATCATATATTAAAATATTATATTAATATATTACAAAGTTTTAGTCATCATTAGTACTGGCAGGAAAGTAGACACATAGATCAATGGAACAGAATAAAAAGCCCAGAAACAAACCATAATTCAATTACTCTTTGACAAAGGAGACAAAAATAGGCAGTGGGAAGATCATCTTTTCCACCAGTGGGGTTGGGAAAACTTGAAAGCTACATGCAAAAGAATGACGCTGGATCACTTTCTTACTCCATACATAAAAATCCATTCAAAATGGATTAAAGACCTAACTGTGATACCTGAAACCATAAAAATCCTAGAAAAGAGCACTGGAATTAATTTCTCTGACTTTGGCTATGGCAACGTTTTTCTTAAGATTTTATTTATTTATTTGAGAGAGAGCACAACCAAGGGGAGCGATGGAGGGAGAGGGAGAAGCAGACGCTCCTCTGAGCAGGGAGCCTGATGCAGGACTCAGTCCCAGGACCCCAGGATCATGACTCGAGCCAAAGGCAGACCCTTAACTGAGCCACCCAGGCATCCCAACTATAGCAAAATTTTTCCTGAGGCAAGGATACAAAGGCAAAAATACACTATTGGAACTTCATCAAAATAAAAAGCTTCTGCATAGAATATTCTTGTTATAAATATGTACCACTATATTGAATGGCAGATGGAGCATCAAATGGTGCTGGTATAAAATATATTCATGGTGTATTTGTTCATTTTTTTTCTTTATATTTTCTATTGTTTCAAAAATTTTAAAAATAGCAAAACATTTAAGTACTTCAGTACACCTTCAATTTGAGGTATTAGGTCCCCAGCTAATGAAATCTTGACATTGACTAAGGAAGCAAAAGAAAAGTTTCCTTTTGGGGTAAATCCTCTTAAAGCTACATATGGTCAAACTAACTCAGGGCAGTGGAATATCTGAAATTCGTGTTGGCATTAAGTGTAGGGTTTAAGTTATCTCTAGTTCTCTTTTGGGAGAATATCTGTTTTGTTTTGTAGTTAAAGAAATTCAGCTTTTTGCTGAAAGTGATTCACAGTACTTTTAATTTCCTTCTTTGTTTGTTTGTTTGTTTGTTTGTTTTGGTTATTGTTTTATCTTTTACACAAATAATATTATTCCTGACACTAGTCTCCAGGGGCATTTCTTTTTCTTTCCTTTTCTTCTGTTTTAATTAATCCCTTGTGTCTCTTACGAACAAAATAATAAAACTCTGCATTTTGCTAGTGCACAATTTGAAGCAAGAATTCGTTGTTAAAAACTTTGGGTTCTGTTTATATGCGGGATTTCCCATTTACAGCATGACATTTTCATGTAGAATTTTTATGGAGATATTTTCTTTCATTTTAATATATAAGAAAAGAAGACCGAAAATAAATTTTACCTGGCCTGAGAGAGGAATCCAATTATTTGTAATAGCTGGGTCCCGTCATTTTAATGGGTGTAAGTGGAAGTGAAAGTTATAAACAGATGCATATAATTTCCAGAATGCATATCTGTTTTTATTTTATTTTATTTTATTTTATTTATTTATTTATTTATTTTCCATATCTGTTTTTAGAATACTTCTGGAGAAAAGCTTTGCAATTAACTTTCCTTTTAAATGACTGATTTTTTCTACAATATTATAAGAGAGAGAATATTCATCATTTCTTTTTGACCCCTGTTTCTTCCATATCCCCATAGTGGGAAAATTGTATCAATGTATCCTAGATAGGGTAAGTCACTTATAGTATACACCTAGGTCATAAATGAGAGCATTCCCACAAGTAAGAGTCAGGTAATATCCACTGACTTTTGAACTGTCATATAGTCTTCCATTTTTATGTAGATGCAACAGTCAAAATTTCATGATTAAATGTAACTGATAAGAGATGACTGATGTATTTGAAATCAAAGAAAAATAATAACAGTGAAATGAGATATAGGAACAATGGGAAATTACTGCATAGGGACAAAATAATGGTATATATCAGAATATTTCAATCATAGAGAAAATATGTAACTGCCATGATTTGTATATTTCACAAATTTTTAATTGTTTTAATGAGCTAAGTAGTTCTGTATCAATATTGCAAGTTGACTTTGGTACTAATTTTCAAGATGTTACCAGAATTTTTTCCGTAATTCTTAAGCTATTTGTTGTGAGGCTCCTTCCACAGTTTGGCTATTGTGGACATTGCTGTGATAAACATTGGGAACAAGGGGTGGTGGAAAGGGAGGTGGGCGGGGGGTGGGGGGACTGGGTGACGGTCACTGAGGGGGGCACTTGACGGGATGAGCACTGGGTGATATGCTATATGTTGGCAAATTGAACTCCAATAAAAAAAAGAAACAAGTTTTTAAAGTTTTATATTTGCAAAAAAAAAATAATAAGTCTTAAGCTATTCATAGAAAATACATTTTAAAGTCAAGCTATTTTCTGTCTATTTAGAACACTGAAACAGAATTCAACTCTTTTAGAAATGATCACCTAAAGTTTACATTATCTTTCAGGTTCAAAAAGGGACAAGAAAAAAATTTAATAGTGTCGTTATCATACCTGTCACTTCAATGGAACCAGCACTCAGAGGCGCCTAGGTTAACCTGTGTTAGAATTTTAAAGATTATCTGTCTTGTTAAATTGGATCAACTTTTTAAACTTGCTTAAATTTCTGATTACATATATTTTTTTTCTGTAGCTTTTTAAAACTCCTCTTGTTTCCACTTCTGGAGTTGTTCTCCAATGCCGATTTCATAAGCCTCAAGTCTAAAATGAGGAATCAGTCAACAAAGATCGAGTTCATTCTCCTGGGACTGACCGATGACCCACAACTGCAAATTGTGATTTTTACGTTTCTCTTCATCAACTATGTGCTGAGCATGACTGGAAACTTAACCATCATCCTTCTCACCCTGCTACATCCCAGCCTCAAGACTCCCATGTATTTTTTCCTCCGAAATTTCTCCTTTATGGAAGCTTCACTGACAACAGTCTGTATTCCCAGATTCCTGATAAGCCTCATAACTAAAAACAAAGTCATTTCCTACAATTGTTGTGCATCTCAGTTATTCTTTTTTCTCCAATTAGAAATTGCAGAATTTTACCTGCTGGCTGCCATGTCCTTTGACCGTTATGTAGCAATCTGCAAACCCCTGCATTACCTGATCATCATGAACAACAAAATGTGCTACCAACTCCTGTTCAGCTCATGGGCCGTGGGCTTTCTGCTATCGTTTCCACCATTGGCTGTGGGCCTCACACTGGATTTCTGTGCTTCCAGAGTAATCGATCATTTCATGTGTGACATTTCCCCTGTGCTGCAGCTTTCCTGCACTGACACTCGTTTCTTGGAATTGCTTTCGTTTGTCTTATCTCTTGTAACACTTCTGATCACGTTGCCGTTACTGATTCTTTCTTACACATACATTATCAAGACCATTCTCAAGAGCCCCTCTGCTCAGAAAAGAACCAAGGCTTTTTCTACTTGTTCTTCTCATATGATTGTGGTCTCCCTTACGTATGGTAGCTGCATCTTTAATTACCTAAAGCCAACAGCGAAGGAAAGGGTGACTTTATCCAAAGGTGTAAGTGTTATTTATACCTCGGTTGCCCCTTTATTAAACCCTTTCATTTACAGTCTCAGAAACCAACAAGTCAAACAAGCCTTCAAGGATGCACGCCAAAAGATTTTCTTTTTCCAAAAAATGAAGAGAAATTTTAAGTTTCAAATCTTGGAGGAAAAAAATAAACAAAAAATTTGACTTTATTTATAAATTTACTTAATCTATCCTTCAATCAGTTCACCTCATAATAATTATTCACCTCATAATGTTTTATTTTATTTTGTAAAAGATTTTCTCCATTTATTCATGAGAAACACACAGAGAGAGTGAGGCAGAGACACAGGCAGAGGGAGAAGCAGGCTCCATGCAGGGAGCCCAATGTGGGACTTGATCCCGGGTCTCCAGGATCACGCCCTGGGCCGAAGGCAGGCGCCCAACTGCTGAGCCACCCAGGCGTCCCACTTCATAATATTTTAACTGAATCTTTCAGCACTATGCATCTTTTCCCTTCCACTTCTCTTTATGATCAGCATTCCTTTCTGTACTACGGTAGGATTCTTCTATTAAGTCATCAACACAAAGGTGAAATTTCATTTGCTCTACAACATATGTTACTGACCTCCTCGAAAAACCCTGTTTTAATTAGATATTCATCATAAGAAATTTATAGAATTATACAGACATCAATATAACTACATGGACTACCGTGGGGACTCTAGGAAGTTCTTCAAAAGTCTCTCAAAATGTTTTCAACAAGACAAGCTTTGAAGTCATAAAAAGCTCATATGTTCTAAAATGTGGCAAGACTTTATCTGTTAGAGCCTTAGATCTGGAAACTTGGAGTGAATAAGAATCACACACCTGGTTGGCTTATTTAAAAACAAAGTCAGTGGGGATCCCTGGGTGGCGCAGTGGTTTAGCGCCTGCCTTTGGCCCAGGGCGTGATCCTGGAGACCCGGGATCAAGTCCCACATTGGGCTCCCTGCATGGAGCCTGCTTCTCCCTCTGCCTGTGTCTCTGCCTCTCTCTCTCTCTCTGTGACTATCATAAATAAATAAAAAAAAAAATTAAAAAAAAATTAAAAAAAAAAAAAACAAAGTCAGTGTTCTCATTTCAAAAATGTCTTTTCAATTTACCTGTAGTGCAATGTAGAAAAATGGACTGCAGCAATTCTCAGTAAGTGGTTTCTATGAAGATTTCCTTTTTAAATATAAAAACCTATGTGAGCAGGTTTTTAGTTTATAAAAATAGTTATGTTAAAGGTACTGGATGGGTTTTTGGATGTTGGAGTCAGGAAGACAAGTGAGAGAGTAATGTTTTAAACTAAATGAGCTATTTCAGAGTTGAAATGCAACAGTGTCAATGAATTTGAAGCTTCAGTAGATGGTTCCTGAGATATTTAGGAGAAAAAAACTGAGAGAAACAGTTGAACATTTGGTTATAAGGGATAAGTGAAAGAATTTAAAAGAATGAACTGTGTCCTCCTTAAACCTTCCTTCTGCCCATCCCTGCACTCACTTCCTTATAATTTCAATATTTTTAAAGAAGAGAGTATTATTAGTATCCTGTCAGATTCAAAAAAAAAGACTTAAGACTACTTAATTTGCTGACCTTATTATTTCAGAAAAGATTTTGTATGTATTATATTTGTGGGAAGGTAAAATAATGGTTTGAAATTGTTATCAAATATGGAGAGTAGTTAGTTATGAAAAACAAAGAAATGTCTATTTTTGTTTCTTTGTTCCCAATTGATGTAGATACATTTTAAAGTGCATTAAAAGCAATGGTAAAGAAAATAAAAAGATTCTGTGCACGTCCTTTTCTCCTCATGCTTTTATGGAGACACACACTGCTTTCTAAGAGTACCTGAGGAGATATGTGGATTCTAACTTCACAATCTGATTTCTCAGATGGTACTTAAAGCGGCAATGTTTTTATTCATGTGAAAATCAAGCAAATTCCAGTCACCAGAAGCAAAACTAATGAAAACATGCTTTACTTGAATATGCTTCATAGGTTTCTTCTGCCGATCCTGTGATTGTATCATGATTCGCTTGGAAGAAATGAAGGGGAATATATGTAAGACCAGAGGGGGGAAAAAGGGATTTAAGGCAATTATAAGGGAGTAAGTCCATGTTATTATATTCAAGCCCTCAAAACATTCCAATAAGCTCTTTAAAAACTACTCCAAAATTACTAGATTGGGTTTGTGAGTATTTTTCTCATTCATCGGGTTGTCTTTTCACTTTCCTATTAGTGTCCTTTGGTCACAAAAGTTTAAATTTTGATGAAGTCAATTTTTAATTTAATTAATTGTGTGTGTGTGTGCACGCACACACATGCTTCCGGTGTCATATTTAAAACACCATTGCTTGGGATCCCTGGGTGGCTCAGCGGTTTGGCGCCTGCCTTTGGCCCAGAGTGCGATCCTGGAGACCCAGGATCGAATCCCACGTCGGGCTCCCGGTGCATGGAGCCTGCTTCTCCCTCTGCCTGTGTCTCTGCCTCTCCCTCTCTCTGTGACTATCATAAATAAATAAAAATTTAAAAAAAGAAAAAAAAAAAAGAAGAGTTTAAAAAAATAAATAAATAAAATAAAATAAAATACCATTGCTTGATCCAAATTGCAAAGATGGATGCTGACTACTTACACTAAGAAATTTGTAGCTTTATATCTTACCTTTAGGTCTGGTTTTAACTGAGTTAATGTTTGCATATGGTTTGAGGTAGACACTAAACTCATCTTTTCCATAAAAATAGTTGGTTATCACAACATGTTTTGTTGAAAAGACTATTATCCTCCAATGGAATAATCTTGGCACCCTTGTTAAAAGTCAACTGACCATAAACATATCTATTATAGGACTCTGAGTTCTATTCTTTTGAGCTATTGCTCAATTGCTATGAATGAACAAACAAAATGTAGGACAAGTATGTCTCATTTTTATTGCACTTTGCGTTGTTGCACTTTACATACACTGCATTTCTCACAGTTGGAGGTTCGTGGCGATCCTGCATCAAAAGTCCATTGGTGACATTTTTCCAACAGCATTTGCTCATCTCTGTATCACACTGTGGTAATTCAAATGATATTCCAAGCTTTTTCAATGCTACTAACTGTCACAGTCATCGGCGATCCGTGATCTTCGATGTTAGTATTTTAACTGCTTTGGAACACCATGAGCACTGCCCATACAGGACAGCAAATGTAATCAGCACAAGCTGTGTGTGTTCTGAGTGCTCCACTGACCAGCTCTTCCCTCTCTCTCCATCTCTTCTGGCCTCTCCATTCCTTGACACACACCAATATTGAAAACAGACTAAATAATGACTCTAAAGTGGCCTATAATGTCCAATGTTTCTTACTTTAGGTCAAAAGCTAGAAATGATTCAGCTAAATGAGGCATGTCAAAAGCCAGGGTAGGCCAAAAGCTGGTTCTCCTGCACCGGATAGCCAAACTGTGAATACAAAGAAAAAGTTCTGGAAGGAAATTAAAGTGCTACTCCCATGAACACATGAGTGATAAAAAGGGAAGCGACTTGCTGCTGATAGGGAGAAAGTTTTAGTGGTCTGGATAGAAGATCAAAGCAGCGTCAACATTCTCTTAAACCAAGGCCTAACCCAGAGCAAGGCTCTAACTCTCTTCAATTCCGTGAAGGCCGAGAGAGGGGAGGGAGCTACAGAAAAAACTCTGAAGTGGGCAGAGATTGGTTCATGAGGTTTAAGGAAAGAAGCCGTGTCCATAGTACAAAAGTACCAGCAGCAAGTATTGATGTCATCGCCACAGCAAGTTTTCCAGAAGATGTAGCTAAGGTGGTACACAAAGGTGGCTGCACTAAAGGACAGATTCTCCATACAGACGAGAGAGACTTCTAGTGGAGAAAGACGGCATCTGGGACTTTCATGATTAGAGAAGAGTAGCCGATGTTTGGCAGCAAAGCTTCAAAGAAAGGCTGACTGTCTTGTCAAGACTAATGCAGCTGGTGACTCCAAGCTGAAGCCAATGCTCATTGACCATTCTGAAGTCCTAGGTCTCTGAAGAATTAAGCAGACTCAGGGACGCCTGGGTGGCTCAGCGGGGCCTGACCCTGGAGACCTAGGGTCAAGTCCCACGTTGGGCTCCCTGCATGGAGCCTGCTTCTCCCTCTACCTGGGTCTCTGCCTCTTTCTCTGTGTGTGTGTCTCTCATGAATAAATAAATAAAATCTTAAAAAACAAGAATTAAGCTGACTCTCTTCTGCCTGTGTTCTCTAAATGGAATATTAAAGCTGAATGGCAGCACATCTGTTTGAACAAGGCTTACTAAGGTTTTAAGCTCACTGTGGAGACCTAGTGCTCAAGGAAAGATTCCTTTCAGAATATGGCTTTCTATTGGCAGTGCACCTGACCATTCAAGAGCTCTGTGTAGAGGTACAATAAGATTCATGTGGTTTTCACGACCGCTAACACAATAGCCATTCTGCAGCCCACGGACCAACGGGTAATTCTGACTTTCAAGTCTTATAATTTAAGACAGACATTCATAAGGCTAGAGATGCCATAAACACTGATTCCTATGCTGGATCTGGGCAGCAAGGTAAATAGAACATTTTCTAAATGCCATTAAGAACATTTGTGTCAAAGGAAGAGGCCAAGGAGTATAACCATGAACAGGAGTTTGGAAGAAATTGATTGCAACCTAGGGTATTTAAAATATTTTCTGTGTGGAAATAATTGAACCGCAGACTTTGGTCAAAGTTATTTATATTATACTAATGGTAGTGACCCTTAGAGGAAATTAGAGGTATGATTTTTTTTATGTCTGTGTTTGGGGAACTTTTCATATGTTAACCCATTTTTTTTATTGGAGTTCAATTTGCCAACATATAGCATAACACCCAGTGCTCATCCCCCAAGTGCCCCCCTCAGTGCCCCAGTCACCCCAACCCCCACCCACTTCCCCTCCACTACCCCTTGTTCATTTCCCAGAGTTAGGTCATTTTTGAATTAAAAATTCCCAATTCATTCTAGTTATGTCAATGTAATCAAATTTTATACCTTACATGAAAGCATATTCAATCATTTTATTCTAACAAATGTTGTCAAGTATTGAGAAAGCATATATAGATTTTCTGCAGGATACTAAATGATTCCCTTTGCGTCTTCAGAGCCATTCCCTCTACTCCCCATTCCTGCCACTGAATTCAGGTATGCACTGTTGTCTTAGGCCACATAAGTTACTTTTGCTTTTTCTGGAATTTCATATAAAAGAAATCACAAATTGTCTGGATTCTCTTCCTTAGCCATATTTTGGAGGTTCATGCATTTTATTGCATGCATCCTTAAATTCTTTCCTTTTTAGTAAATATGATTTAGCCAAATCTCACTGTATCATATTTGATTTAGTAAATTTGGAATCTCTGGCATTCTTTCGTCATAGCCAGTTTTCCCTCCCCATTCCCACACATTGGTGTTCTTATATCTGAGGAATCTCTGCACAAGACTGAATCATTTGCTTTGACCATCCTAATAAGCAAGTACACACCATATCCTGAAATATCAATCCCTAAAAGCATGTATCGCCCTATAATGGCCTTCTGACATAAGTATCTGTTAAAGGAAAATTAATCGGTAGGAGCTATTCTCCTACGCCTTGGTGACTACTCCTCAATTCCCATTCTCCATGGCAATTGGAATTACAGAATTATGGGAATTGTCTTTAGAGGAAAGTAACAAGGATACATGAAGAGGAAAAAATTCAACAAAATTCACCATTTTGTTGCTCTGTTTGGCATCTTATCCCAAGTCCAAATTAACACCATCTACTCTCCTTTTTGGATGCAGCATGTTGCAAGATTCAACCTACATTTCTCCTTTGCACTAGTAGCTCACTTGACCCTTTGGTTTTTATACCCACAAAGACTTGCTGTAGAATAGTACACTGTCCTACCTCGTGTCTTTGCTAACCTCTCACAAATCGGCATATTTGGATTAAAGTTCTACTGTCAGTTATATATGGAATCACAAAACATTGTAATTATAAGAAATCATAAATGTGCATATTCTTACTACATGAGTCTTATATTGATCAGGTTTCAGCTGAAGGTAGGATTTCTGTAACCACACTGGAAAGAAAGGAGCTAGCTAGTGGAGGCAGTATGGCTTTTAAAAGTAATGAAGGAGAAAGGGAAGGAAAAGTTTGAGCACCTGAGAGAATGCTGTTGAAACAAACCAAAGATCTCATTTCAAAACCCTGTGAGAAAAAAAAAAAAAAAAAAACCCCTGTGAGAATGGTTCAAGTAGCTTAATGGGAAATCACAGTGACTCTCAGGTATTTCTGAGAAAGCATCTACCTACGTTCTTAGCAGTAACGTTGGTAGTTTTCAAATACTTTTGAAAATGCACTGTGATTCTACCTTGCGCTCTCCAGCCTGAGTACAAACTGAAATGCCTCTGCTTCCCTTCCAACGTCCAGATTTTGCACCAAGTCCTCTCACCGACAAATCATAAACTAGAACCAGACAGCAAGGGACACCCTCAGAAGCAGCATCCCAGTGTCTCCACGGTGCTGAGAGAACAACTAAGGATGTATAATGTGATGTTGAGTTGGCAACAGACAGTTCAACACAGATACTTTGAAAATAACCAATTCAAGTCTCAGAAATTGCAAATTAGTGCTTTCATCACTGCATCTGCCCAAAGTGTGATGCCAGTATTTGGGCAACTTAGAAGAGATGAGATTTGGGGCCTCTGCGTGGCTCAGTTGATTAAGCATCCAGCTTTTGGTTTCAGCTCAAGTCATGATCTTATGGGTGGTGGAATTGATTCCCATAGGGCACCACCCTCAGAGGGGAGTCTGCCTTCTTCCCATCCCCCTCATCATTCTCTCTTACTCTCTCTCTTTCTAAAATAAAATAAATAAATTTTTATTAAGAAAAAAATAAGAGATGAGATTCATTTTGCACCTTCTTTTCAATTTATTCCCACTATATAGGACACTCTTTCTTGATCCTGACATTATGAATGCTTAAATCCATGCAATCCACTCATATTATTCCTAATACGTTTACAACCTGGTTGAAAATTACATTTCTACACGGTGGAATAGAGGAGCTTCTCAGAGGAAAGAATGAGAAGAAAAGTGAATAAAGTAGGGTAATAAATTATTTTATTTAGTAATAGTGTAATTCCCCATGAGGCTAGTGCAGGTCTAAATATTAAGCTCTAGAATGTTTGAAGGAGAATAAGACCACTGTAACAATGTCTTCTAAAGGAAACTCTTTTTACTCAGTAAATCCCAGATCTTGAATGGATCGCTGATGTACTTTTATTCACTAATCAATCAAATAATTTTTTTATATTTGTATTTATTTATTTTTTAAAGTCTGTATTTAAAATCCAGTTACCATACAGTGTAATATTAGTTTCAGGTATACAACCCAGTGACTCCACACTTTCACACCACACCCAGTGCCTATCACAACAGATGCACTACTTAATCCCCATCGCCTATTTCATCCATCCCCAACCCATCTGCCCTCTGGTAACCATCAGTTTGTTCTCTATAGTTGAGAGTCTATTTATTGATGTGTCTCTGTCTTTTTTTTCCTTCCTGCTTATTTGTATTGTTTCTCAAATTCCACGTATGAGTGAAATCATATGGTGTCTGTCTTATTCTGACTGACTTATTTAGATTCACATAATATTGTCTAGTTCCACCCACATCATTTCAAATGGCAATATTTCATTGTTTTTTAATGGTTGAGTGATATTCCATAATATATCACATTTTCTTTATCCATTCATCAGTGGATGGACACTTGAGCCTTTCCATAATTTGGCTATTGTAGTTAACAATGCTACAAACATAGAGGTGCATGTGTCCCTTGAAATTAATATTTTTGTAAATACCTATTAATACAATTGCTAGATCATAGAGTAGTTCTGTTTTTAACTTTATGAGGAACCTCCATACTGTCTTCCAAAGTGGCTGTACAGTTTATTCCTCCCAAAAGTGCAAGAGAGATCCCCTTTCTCCACATCCTCGTGAACAGCTCTTATTTCTTGTATTAGTGATTTTAACCATTCTGACTGGTGTGAAGTGATATCTCATTGTAATTTTGTTTTTTATTGGTGTTCAATTTGCCAACATACAGAATAACACCCAGTGCTCATCCCGTCAAGTGCCCCCTCAGTGCCCGTCACCCAGTCACCCCCACCCCCCGCCCACCTCCCCTTCCACCACCCCTAGTTCTTTTCCCAGAGTTAGGAGTCTTTATGTTCTGTCTCCCTTTCTGATATTTCCTACCCATTTCTTCTCCCTTCCCTTCTATTCCCTTTCACTATTATTTATATTCCCCAAATGAATGAGGACATATAATGTTTATCAATTTGCATTTCCTTAATGAGAGTGTCTGTTAGCCATCTGGATGTCTTCCTTGAGTATGTGTCTATTCACGTCTTCTGCCTACCTTTTTTATTGGATTGTTCATTTTTGGAGTGTTGAGTTTTATAAGTGCTTCATATATTTTGGATACTAACCCTTTATTGGATATGGCATTTGTAAATATCTTCTCCCATTCTGTAGAATGCATTTTAATTTTGTTGGTTATTTCCGTTGTTGTGCAGAAGCTTTCTATTTTGGTGTAATCCCCATGGTTTGGTTTTGCTTTCATTTTCTTTGCCTCAGGAGATATATCTAGAAGAAAGTTGCTACAGTCAATGTCAAAGAGGCTACTGCCAGTGCACTCCTTTAGAACTCTTATGGTTTCATATCTCACATTCAGGACTTTAATCCATTTTGAATTTAATTTGTGTATTGTATAAGAAAGTGGTCCAGTTTCATTCTTTTGCCTAGTGCTATCTAACATCATTTGCTGAAGAGAATATCTTTTTCCCTTCGGATATTCTTTTCTCCACTGTTTAAATTAATTGACCATATAGTTGTGGGCTTATTCTGGGTTTTCTACTCTATTTCATTGATCTATGTGTCTATTTTGTGCCAGTACCATACTATTTTGAGCACTACTGCTTTGTAATATAACTTGAAGTCAAATTGTGATTCCTCCAGCTTTGCTTTGCTTTTTCAAGATTTCTTCCACTATTCAGGGTCTTTTGTGGTTCCATACAAATTTTAGGATTGTTTGTTCTAACTGTGAAAAATGCTGTTGATATTTTGATAAGAATTATTTAAATCTGTAGAATGCTTTGGGCAGTACAGACATTTTAACAATATTTGTTCATCCAATCCATAAGCATGGAATGTTTTTCTATTTGTTTTTCCTTTCCTTTCATCATTGTTTTATACTTTTCAGAAAATAGTTCTTTCACCTCTTTGATTAGGTTTATTGCTAGGTATCTTATGGTTTTTGGTGCAATTGTAACTGGAATTGATTTCTTCATTTCTCTTTCTGTTGTTTCATTATTGGTGTATAGAAGTGCCAATGTCCAATAGATTTCTGGACACTGATTTTATGTCCTACAACTTTACTAAATTGTGTATCAGCTCTAGAAATTTTTTGATGGAGTCCTTCAGGTTTTCTACATAGGCATCATGTCATCTGCAAATAGAAAAAGCTTTGCTTCTTCCTTGCATTTTTCAGTGCCTTTTATTTCTCCTTGTTGTCTGATTGCTAAGGCTGAGATTTCCAGTACTATGTTACATAAGTTGTGAGAGTGAGATCCCTGTCTTGTTCCTGACTGTATGAGAAAAGTTCTAATTTTTTCTCCATTTCAGATGATATTGGCTGTGGGTTTTTCATCTACAGCCATTATTATATTGAATTATGTTCCCTCTAAACCTAATTTCTTGAATTCATACTTATATGTATATAGCCACATGTGAAACTTATTCTAACAAGGGTGTCACCTCATTAACAATTAAAATATGATTACTAATATGAAAATGTTGCATAAGGAATTATGAAAGTTTGCAAAAACCAAAGAATCAAGAAGATTACTATAAAGGGTGAAATAAAGCTAGCATTTACAAGAACAAATGAATAAACAGATGAAAAGCAGAAATAGACCATAAATACAGAGAACAGACATGTGGTTGCCAGAGGGGAGGGGGGCTGCAAATAGCTGAAGAGGAGTGAGAGGTCCAGGCTTCCAGTTATGGAATTAATGAGTCACAGGAATAAAATGTGCAGCATAAGGAATATAGTCACCGCTCCTGTAATTGCTCTATATGGTAACAGATCATAGCTATACTTGTGGTGCACATAGCATAACGTAAACTTGTCAAGTCATTATGTTTTCCACCTGAAACTAATATAACAATGTAACTAATGTACTAATGTAAAGAATAGTTATGTGTCAACTATTTTCAAGCATAAACAAACAAACAAACTCACATCGATGAATGATTAGAAGTGAATTGAGATGCCAAATAAACCACTTCCAGCAGGGAAAAGAACATATGTGAATGTGAATGACTTTCATTCACTATTTCATTTAACCTTTACAATATCCTATAAGAGTACTAGTCTTCTCATTTTCTGAGTAGAGAAATTGATAGAAAGGTTAAATAAATCTTGTAAGTGTACAAAGATATTGAGTCTCTTAAGGAACCTCAAAATTTAGGCACAGTGATCCGGTTTTTAAGATAATTCATTATGTGAATTGTGGTTTCATTTCTGTCTCTCTGTTTATAGAATGTATGAATGGTTTCCAACATCTGTGAAGGCTAGAAAGCAATAAAAAGGGCTCATTCTTGTCTGTAGGAGGGAAATTTTGAAATGTCTTCAAAATATGGTACTCATATATATATTTTATTCTAGTATTTGTATATGTGCAAATGAATGCATAAAATGGACTTAGCATTTAAGCTAATGATGTAAAATTGTTAGCAAGCTAATTCCTTGAATCTTAACGAATAATGAAATTATTAAACTATTAGAAGTTTCCTCTGGCATTCTATGAAGAAGAGGAGTCCCATCTGTATAAATTTTATACTTTATTTACTAATTCAGAGACAGAGACACAGGTAGAGGGAGAAGCAGACTCCATGCAGGGATCCCGATGTGGAACTCAATCCCAGGATCCCGGGATGATGCCCTGAGCCAAAGGCAGAAGCTCAACCACTGAGCCACCCAGGTGTCCCCATCTGTACAATTTGACAAGGAATGATTTCCATTACATATTGTTAACTTAAAAAAAGAAAAATTACCAAACATTTTCTGTAGAAAAATTGTATTACCACTGTATTAAAAAATATGCTCTCCAACTATGTGAATATCACTATGTTTATGAATGAAATTTCTGATAGAATATTTAATACTGGTTAATTTGAAAATCTGAGGGCAATTGGAGGGTTAGTTAGTAACATAAGGGCCGTTCTGTCTGTCGTTATATACCACTGATTTGATAACTGATTCCTTGACACTTATTTCTCATGGTATTATATCTATATACCTCTTGAAATTAAAATATTAAAAACTGAGTTTCGTAGTACAACCTGAAATCTGGCATTGTGATGCGCCCGGATCTGGTTTTCTTTTTTAAAATTCTCCTGGCTATTCGGGGTCTTTTCTGATTCCACACAAATCTTAAAATAATTTGTTCCAACTCTCTGAAGAAAGTCCATGGTATTTTGAGAAGGATTGCATTAAACATGTAAATTGTCCTGGGTAACACGGACATTTTCACAATATTAATTCTTCCAATCCATGAGCATGGAACATTTTTCCATCTCTTTGCGTTTTCCTCAATTTCTTTCAGAAGTGTTCTATAGTTTTTAGGGTATAGATCCTTTACCTCTTTGGTTAGGTTTATTCCTAGGTATCTTATGCTTTTGGGTGCAATTGTAAATGGGATTGACTCCTTAATTTCTCTTTCTTCAGCCTCATTGTTAGTGTATAGAAATGCCCCTGACTTCTGGGCATTGATTTTGTATCCTGCCACGCTACCAAATTGCTGTATGAGTTCTAGGAATCTTGGGGTGGAGTCTTTTGGGTTTTCTATGTAGAGTATCATGTCATCGGCAAAGAGGGAGAGGGAATAAAGGGGAAAGGAGAACAAATAAGTGGGAAATATCAGAAAGGGAGACAGAACACGCAAGACTCCTAACTCTGGGAAACGAACTAGGGGTGGTGGAAGGGGAGGAGGGTGGGGGGTGGGGGTGACTGGGTGGCGGGCACTGAGGGGGGCATTTGACGGGCTGAGCACTGAGTGTTTTTCTGTATGTTGGCAAATTGAACACCAATAAAAAAAATAAATTTATTATAAAAAAAGAGTATTGAGCCTTGAAAACATATTCTAAAGAAAAAAATAAAAATAAAAAATAAAAACTGAGTTTCAAATATGCTTCTGAGTTTCAAAATATTACAAATCTCTCTTGATGGATTCATTCTTCTTTGTGCTAGTGGAGATGTATAAATGAATAAAACCTGAGTGCTATCTTCAATGAAGCATTGGAGCTCAGCTCTATATTTAATGAACCCTAAAGGAATTGAGAATAAATCATCTTCTGAGTGAAGACCAAGTGCCATGTGCATACTAGAAAAATGAAATACAGCCAAGGGGAAACTAGTTTGATTATATATGCTGGTAGCTACAGTTTTGCTTTTGTCACTATATTGCTTGGCTCTCTGGAAGATGTATGTCATGACATCACTATACCTCTTGGGTCCATCTCTCCTACATCTTGCCTTTGTTTATTCTGGTCTCTCATACATTTATACAGGGACTAGCAAAGGTAAATTTGTTTTCCTTTTATCCATTGAAATGGCTTACCTTTCAGTCATTAAGCAGTGTTCCCTGGAAATTTACCTAAAGAACTCTCAGGTTTACAATAGTAGCTTTTAAAAATTCATATCAGAACAATGTTTATGTTTATATAGAAAGATAAAATAAATAAAGAAACCTTACTTTACTTATAGGAGAAGCTGTAGAAAACTGGTATGCAATCAAGCCTGCATTTTCTTTGTGTAAAAGGCTTTCATGTCATAAAGGAAGGATGAACTAATGACAAAAAGTCTCAGGAAGTAGCTTATGAATGCATTGCCTCTAATATTTTAAGTGAATTGAGAAAATCCGGGATGATATTTCTTTTTTTAAAATATTTTATTTGTTCATGAGAGACACCGAGAGAAAGGCAGAGACATAGGCAGAGGGAGAAGCAGGCTGCCTGCAGGGAGCCCGATGCGGGACTTGATCCCCGTACTTCGGGATCAAGACCTGAGCTGAAGGCAGATGCTGAACCACTGAGCCACCTAGGCGTCCCTGGGATTATGTTTCTGTCTGGAATCATTATACATATCAGAAAGTAAGTGTATCCTGCATTTGTCGAAAATATATTTTTTATATTTTTAGTATATCTTCTCCCATTCAAGAGTTATTTTTTGGAATACATTGCAGGGATCCCCAAATGATCACTTTAACATATTTACTATTTATAATTTTATATTTTAATGTTTCTTCAAAATAGAATAGTAGTCTCTGCCTTTTGGTATGCCAATTTTGTTGCAATGTGTTGCAAAAATGTGTCTAAAGGAAGACAATGCTGATATTCAGGAAAAAATTAAAAGAAGGAAAACTATACAAGCTTTGACACTTCGGACCTACTGACTTGTCCAGTTCATGCTATAAAAAGAAGTACAATAGATATTATTGAGAACTATAGCATAAATAAAATGCTTGTTGCCAAGATAAGGGGAGAACAACACAGACAAAAGCCATATAGACTATAGTTTAGCAATTTGTCGTTCTATAAAGTAAATCTTAGAATTTTCTTTATTCTACTTAGTCCTCTCCTTCTAGAAAGAAGGCAATGAGATATACTGGCCTTAAAAAAAACCCTTTATGATTCCTTCTTGTTCTCAAAAAAGTTTGAGTGAAAAGAAAAAGTGAATATAATTACAAAACAAAGCTCATTGTTAATTTACATAAGGAACATAATAAAAATGATTTAAATGGATCAATATGGAGTAAGGACTATATTAATTTTTTTTAGGACTATATTATTGATGTAAGGTCTATCTATGTGACAATATTTCTGGCTTCACTTTTGTTTCCCATAAATTAAGAATTTTACTTTTATTTATGAAAATATAATTCTAGTCCTATATTTATGTAATTGGAAACACTTCTATTCCAGTGGAGCATATTTAAAAGAATGCACAGTAAGGATAAAATAATTATAGCTATTATTAAGCTCTGGAATTGAGGTTAGGTCGTCAATTTCGACCAAAGCCTTACAATGCAATAAAGTTTTTAAATGGCCTCAAAATTAAAACTGAAAATCAGATATTTCAGTCCTTAGAGCACACAATTTTGGAAACTGGAACACAATGTCTCAATATGAAAGTAAGATACAATTACTACACATTGTTGTAGAAACATATAATTAAGAGATGTATTGTACATATAGACAATGTGGTTACAGGTACATATGTAAAGTCACTCATGAAGGGACTTTTAACATAGACCTGTGAACATGGTTTTCCTTTGCAAGAGTGGATGTTTTAAATATTTCTGTTTAAACAGGATTGAATGGATATTGCAAAACTAAAAAAAAAAAAAACAGGAAAACAATTCCATCGCTTCATTCCTTGGAGCTGATAATGTGAACATTTAAATCTTTAATTCTGGGATGCCTGGGTGATTAAGCAACTGCCTTTGGCTCAGGGTGTGATCCTGGAGTCCTGGGATCGAGTCCCTCATCAGGATCCCTGCATGAAGCCTGCTTCTCCCGCTGCCTGTGTCTCTGCCTCTGACTGTCTCTCTCTCTTTCTGTGTCTCTCATGAATAAATTTTTAAAAATCTTATGAAAAAAATTATTAAAAAATAAATCTTAAATTCCTTTACTATTCACATACTCTTTCTTTTTGTTTTGTTCTTCAACAGGAGATTTTGCTTAAAGAAAATAAGAAGCAGCATGAGAAACCATACAATGATTACAGAGTTCGTTCTCTTGGGCATCTCAGATGACCCACAGCTTCAGGTTGTAATCTTTATCTTTTTATTTATGGCTTATGTATTAAGTGTCACTGGAAACCTAACCATCATCATCCTCACCTTGATAGACTGTCATCTCAAGACTCCTATGTATTATTTCCTGCAGAATTTCTCCTTCTTAGAAATTACATTCACCAGTGTTTGTATCCCCAGATTTTTGGGGACAATCGTTACTAAAATCAAGACTGTTTCCTATAACAGTTGTGTAGCTCAACTATTTTTTATCATCCTCACGGGTGTTACTGAATTTCCTCTTCTCACTGTCATGGCTTTTGATCGTTATGTTGCCATCTGTAAGCCTCTTCATTATATCATCATCATGAACAAGAAAATCTGTACCCTGCTTGTCTTTGGGTCCTGGTTACTAGGATTTCTTACCATTTTCCCACCACTCATCCTCATCCTCCAGCTAGATTTCTGTGCTTCCAACGTAATTGATCATTTCTGTTGTGACTATTTCCCCATTTTACAACTCTCATGCTCAGATACATGGCTTTTAGAGATGATTGGCTTTTACTTCGCTTTTGTTATTCTTTTCTTCACATTGGCATTAGTGATTCAATCCTACGTGAGCATCCTTAGCACCATTCTGAGACTCCCATCTGCTAGTCAAAGGAAAAAGGCTTTATCCACGTGTTCCTCTCACTTGATTGTCATTTCCATCTCTTATGGGAGCTGTATATTCATGTATGTCAAGCCTTCAGCAAAAGAAAGAACATCACTGACCAAAGGAGTAGCTATTCTCAACACCTCGATTGCCCCCATGTTGAACCCTTTTATTTATACCCTGAGGAACCAGCAAGTTAAACAAGCTTTGAAGAACTTGCTTCACAAAGTAGCATTTTCTATCAGAGAGGGAGACAAAACATGGAAGACTCCTAACTCTGGGAAATGAACAAGGGGTAGTGAAAGGGGAGGTGGGCGGGGGGTGGGGGTGACTGGGTGACGGGCACTGAGGGGGCACTTGGCGGGATGAGCACTGGGTGTTATGCTATATGTTGGCAAATTGAACTCCAATAAAAAAAATTTTAAAAACAAAGTAGTGTTTTCTAGAAACAAATGAAAGTATGTATTAACATGAATGGCTGCCATAGTGAAGATCCAGCAATGGAAAAATGAAATTTCAACTTCTACAATATCCTTCAATACTCATCTCACAGATACTTGCAAGGCTGTGCTCATTTCCTTAAGCTTTCTTTTCTTTCTTTTCTTTTCTTTTCTTTTCTTTTTTTTTTTTTTTGCTTATTCCTTTTTTTTATAAATTTATTTTTTATTGGTGTTCAATTTGCCAACATATAGAATAACACTCACTGCTCATAAGCTTTCTTTTAAACCAAAAGTAACTATTGTGTCTTTCTTTCAAACCCTCTATAGTTTCCTTTTCCTCATTGATTTACAAATCTAGATCGAACGCTAGTGGCTATAAAACAAAAATCATTTTTCTGATCATTCGAAATAATAAAAGTACTTATTTTTACTTTAAAGACTTGAATAAACACACTTTGAATTAACTAATTCTTAAACCCTACATTGTTACTAACATCACATTTTTTCTTACATTTTCTTAGAGCTATAAAAAATATGAAATAAATTGGGGATTTCTGGGGGGCTCAGTAGTTTAGCACCTGCCTTCGGCCCAGGGCATGATCCTGGAGTCCTGGGATCGAGTCCCATGTCAGGATCCCTGCATGGAGCCTGCTTCTCCCTCTGCCTGTGTCTCTGCCTCTCTCTCTGTCTCTGTCTCTCTCTATCTCTCTCTCTGTCTCTCATGAATAAATAAATAAAATCTTTTAAAAAATATTAAATAGATTATCTAACAATCATATTTTGTGCATACTAGTGGCAATATCTGTCCAGTTCTTCCCACTCACCTGAGTGTTTATTTTACTGCCTATAAATTATTTAAAAATCATACATCTTTTGCTTTCTAATTATGCTTAAGGCATGTGTTATGTCTTTTTAATGTATGCCCCTTGTTTAACTGTATTATTATTTTTTAAAGATTTTATTTATTGGGGTCCCTGGGTGGCTCAATCAGTTAAGTGTCTGCCCTCAGTTCAGATCATGATCACAGGGTTCTAGGATCAAGCCCTGAGTTGGGTTTCCTGCTCAACAGTGAGTATGATTCTCCTCTTCCTCTTGCTCTGTGATCGCTCTCACTCTTGCTCTCTCTTAAATAAATATATTAGATTTTATTTATTTCAAAGAGAGAGAGAACATGAGGAGGGGAGGGAGAGGATCTGAGCAGGAAGCCTGATGGAGACGCAATCCCAGGATCCTGAGATCATGCTCCGAGTTCAAGTCAGATGATTAACCAACTGAGCCACCAGCCATCCCATATCTGTGTCATTTTTTAAAATACGTAACAGAGAAAGATGTAGACAGTCACCCTTATACCTATGCCATGTGAAAGTTTGATAGGAATTTCATAAATAATAATGCATCTTCTATAGAGAGCAACTATTCTGTGCCATATGCTCAACCAGGTATGTTCTAATTAGCATCATGTTTAATCTTCACAGCTATATGGCAACTTAGGCTAATCATATCTTTCTTACGAATGTGCAAATTGATGCTTTGAAAGATCGAGGAATTTGCCTGAGGTCTTGAGGTATAATAGCCTATGTGATAACTGGATATGAAAAACACAACAAAGAGACAAAACCCTGTGTTTATTTCATGCATATTTAAAACTGTGGGAACTGGCAAATATCTATAGCTTTTACTTAGAACATGCACAATTCTACTGGTATTTTACACTCTCATATCATTTGGGCATGATTATATTATTATAGTCTAGTCAGGGAGGGTACTAATTCCTAATATTATACTTGCATATATAGTAGAACTTTAATAAACCAAAGCAAGAAACTCTTCAGCTGCCATTGATGGTGAGCAAAGACAAAAACGTATAAAGTATTAGCAGTATTATAGTACCAAAAATTGTTATTGGAAGGAAGATTAAATATATGGAGTAAGAAATGGACTTAATACTATATAGAGAATTGTCAATTTTTAAAAATGGCATAAGGTAGATGTTCACTCAGTAACAATGTGCATAAGGAACTAGATGTTCAGTTGTTAATCTCTTAAAAGTGATGTGAAGGGAAACAAACGTTACCTAGTGTGGTTGTTTGCTTGCTTTTTTTTTTTTTTCTGTCTCTTTGGACACTGTGCCCCAAGATTCCTTTTCAAATCCATTACTAATGTATATGATGTTTTATATTCCTTAGTGCTTTGTGTGTAGTCCTGTTCTGGCAATTTTGATTCACTGAATTATTCCCTGTGAGCCAGTGCCAAAGAGATCGGGTAAAACATTAAGTCGCTCATGTTACACAATATCTGTGGAGAAACCATGCCACATAGTTTTAAAACATCGTCTGATATTTTTTTTCTTCTTCATATATTTGCTCCTTTCTCATGCTCTGTACTCAAGGAAATATATTCCCTCCAGATAAAATGGAAAGTGTAAGACAAAGACGTTAACATAGAAAGCAAAGGGGTTCGCTGGAGGACCTCTACCCAGGAGTGCTGGTTTCCCGCAGTACAACAGTGGCAACTGCTAATGTCTTTTATGTTCCAGCCACGCAGCCTGTTAGTGAGCCTGCATGAAAATCAGAGCTAAGTCAGAGTCTTGGGAGGCAAAGGAGTCTCCCAAACCTTATCATTGCTTCATTACTTATCAGCTCAACTTGTAATTCGATTAAATAGGGTATACTGGAGTCCTATTTTGCAACTGCATATAGATATTAGTATATTTTGTTTTTTTGTTTTTTTTTAATTTATTTTTTATTGGTGTTCAATTTACCAACATACAGAATAAACCCCAATGCCCGTCACCCGTTCACTCCCACCCCCCGCCCTTCTCCCCTTCTACCACCCCTAGTTCGTTTCCCAGAGTTAGCAGTCTTTAAATATCAGAAAGGGAGACAGAAAGTATATTTTGTTTTATTGGATCAATTTATTCATTCTCTGTTAAATGAAAAGCATGAAATTACCATTTCTGTGCCTCTGTTTCTAATTGAATATAGGCTACATAGTACTTTCTTTAAGAAAGTCTAGACTTTAATTGTAGGTAGTTCCTGGCTATATTGAACACTTATTAGTTATATGAATATATCTAAGGTACAAAACCAGACTGACCCTAGTGCTTCATTTGGGAATAAAGACAAAGTTCCATAGGTGTGTCATAAAGACTGAATGAGATAGAACATATAAACCCTTAGTATGTCATTGGAATAAATGTCTTTGCTTAATCACAGTTACTATCAATATTCTGCCCAAAGTTGGAGATCAATTCCAAGTTAAGGAAAAGAAGATAAATAAGCCAGCTCTTCTGAAAGTGTAGTAAGTGCCACGTGGTTCATATAGCACTTTCATTTATACTACTTCAATTAATTCCCAAAACACCCTTGAATTTCACATCCATGGTAGAGAAAACTGATACTTAAGGAAATTAAGTACCATTTAAAGTTACATATATATATGAAGCTACATATATACTAAGTGGCCCATTTGTATTTAACCCACATTTCTGAAACCACAGAGCCAATATACTTTTTGTGATAACGATATAACTTAGAATTTGATAAATAAGAAATAATATTGTTTCAAAAACATCATCTTATTATTAGGTTTACATACTTTTCCTTTTTTCTTTGAATACTGATGACTAAAGAGCTGAAAGTTTGAGGGCAGTAGTTGGTATTTGCTATAAACTGCTAGAGATTCAATCCCTCCACCCACTCAGTGGGTTCTCTAGAGGAGTCTTTGCTTCTTTCAGGCCAAGAGAAGTTCTTAAAGAAAACATCTCATGGCCTAAAGCCCAGAATATTGAGTAGCTCCAGTAACGTTTGCATTGTTCAGTTATTGTTTTTCATTCTGTTGGGAGTCACTGAATTTTACCTGCTGGCTGCCATGTCCTATGACCAATACAATGCCATCTGCAAACCTGTGCATTACATGACCATCATGAATCCCAGAGTCTGCATACTCCTTGCTTACTCTTCATGGCTGATTGCCTTCTTAATCGTATCCCCTGTGCTCATGTTGCTCTTAATTACTGTAGGCCTGATATTATTGACCATTTCACCTGTGATTATTTTCCCCTGCTGCAACTTTCTTGTTCAGACGCAAAATTCCTAGAGATACTGGGGTTTTCCTGTGCTGTGTTCACATTAATGTTCACTCTGGCATTCATAGATCTGTCCTGCACATATATCCTCAGAACAATTTTGAGGATTCCTTCTACTGGTCAGAGACAAAGGCTTTTCCACCTGTTCTTCGCACATGATTGTCATCTCCATCTCCCATGGCAGCTGCGTTTTCATGTATAGTAAACCCTCAGTGGAAGACAGAGTGTCTCTGAGCAAGGGAGTTGTTGTGCTAAACACATCAGTAGCCCCCATGATGAACCCCTTTATTTACAGCCTAAGGACCAAGAAGTCAAGCAGGCCTTCATGAACAGGGCAAGAAAGATTGTATTTTTCTCAAGGAAATGAAATGCTGTGGTATCATGAATTAGACACACATTTTGCAGAGCAACTAAAAATATACAAACATGAAATTTGAGCAACTTCTTTGAATCACAGTTGCACTTATTCTTTTTTTCTTTGATTTTCTGTTTTCCTTTCTAATAATTCACAAGCACATTTAATATATTTTGTGTTCAATTGAAAGAACTTCATATGTCCTTCTGGTTCCCATTTTTCTGAACCCTTTGTTAGTTACACTTGTGCAACAAGCATAAAGCAAGTAATTATTTTACTTTGTAAGGTTTTGTTTATGAAGACAATTACCATTTGAAATGGAGGAGACACTGTTAATATTGATGTGATATTTTACTCTATACAGAAAGTATAATTTTTTTATTTTCATTGATCTCTGTCAGAAATTCCCTTTACCATATTGCAGTGTCTCTAGGAAAAAAACTTCAAATGCTATATGATTTATTGAAAACTGTGAATGCTTTCTTTTAAAAACCAAAAAATACTCCTTACTACATAGGGTATGTCCAATAATTCATCTATTAGTAAACAAAACAAAACAAAACAAAAACATAGATCTTTAACAATATATACTTTTGCAGGCATGGTGCCAAAAGTATATGTATTATCTCCATATTTTCAATATGTATTATCCCCATATTTTCAAATCCCCTAATGACTCAATAGATATACAGGTAGATGGGTAGATGGACACATACATACATTTGTATACACATATTGTAAAAAGTAGTGAAGAAATAGATGCCTTAGATATGTAGGATAATTCCACTTTCTCTTTGGCACTAGGCTCTGCTTCCTGTCTATGTGAAACATGTACGTATAGCTCCTCCTGTAGGTTTGGACTAGTTTGAAACTGGGCATGTATTTAAGTTAATTTAATGCCTAAATGGCAAAATCATTTAAATTTTGTAGGAGATAAAAGTTTCTTAATGGAGGAAAAGTTTCTATTTCATATTAAGTTATAATTTCACCTGTTAATATACTCTCCCACTCATTCCACTTAAGGTATTAAATATCTAAAATATTTTGGAAAGACATATTTGTATTGTGCAGATGTGTGTGTGAGAAAGTGAAAGATCATGAATTCTATAAAGTATTTTAAATAATATAAACCACTTTTTAGTAAGAGAAAATATACTATCCTCCTAATTAGTGGTGCAAGATTCCTAATGATCCCTAAGCAATATATTCAATTGAGAAATACAGAGCAGGAGTTGTTGAGAAAAAATTAAGTGATAGAAAATTGAAGAAGACTCAAAATGTAAAAGAAAACTTATGAACGGTATTTCAATTTCATCCTATCTGATGTATAATTTGGATGTTAAAGCAGGCAAATCATTGACACATTTAGGGTTTCTATAACCTCTTAACATATATTTTCCCACTGGTGAATCAGGTGTCAGATAAATCATATATAATATACTATAGGGATAGAAATTAATTTGTCAAGCAGATAGCATAATTAGCTATCAATAAGTAGTAACAGGTGTTATTAATATTGGTCTCTATAGCTCCCTGCTAGAATTGTGAATAAGTACAAATGATATTTGTGAAAATTTATCTTGCAATCTATCCATTTATATTTTTAATGGAATGATAGTGTTGTTAACACTAGGCAATATGTGGTGCAACAATGTTCTTCAAAATAATTCATCTTCAACATCTTCAGAACTTATTCATCTTACAGAATTGAACTTTATACCAGCCAAAAGCAAGTCCCTATTTCCCACAATGCTCCTTCCCAAAGCAGCAACCATTCTACTCTCCATTTCCATGAGTTAGACTAATTGTAACATCTCATATAAGTGGAATCATGCAATTTTTTATCGTTCTGTGTAGCTTGTTTCACTTAGGGTAATGTCCTCCAGATTAATTAATATTGTCTCATATCTCTAAAATAAATGAAATGGAAGAGAAAGGAATAACCATCAGCGAAATAACCAGATTTTGTCCTGCAGAGCCTTTCTGATGATCCTGATCTTCTGACTGTGATTTTAGTCTTCTTAGTTATCACATGTATGTTAGGCATCAACAGAAACCTGACTATTACCACCCTAACTTGGGTGGGCTTTCATCTACAGATGCCTGGGAATTTCTTAGCTACAAATTCTCTTTCTTAAAAATCTCATTTACAATTATATGTATACCTAGATTTCTGGGAGCAATTACCACCAGGGATAATATCATTTTATATAACAGTTGTGCAGCCCAATTATTTTTATTTATTTTCATGGGGGTGACTGAATTCAAATTCTAATTGCCACATCCTTTGATCACTATGTTGCCATTTGCAAGATCCTTAGGTATACAACCATCATGAACAGGAAACCCTGTAACCTATTTATGCTACGTGCATTGCTGGGCAGATTTCTGACAACTTATACTCCTCAGCCAACTGGATTACTGTGTTTCCAATGTCATTGATCACTTTGCATGTGGCTGGCTATCTTTCCCTTTTACTACTATCTTATTCTAATGCATAGCTCCTAGGAGTAATTGGCTTTTTACTTTGTTTGGCTACTTTACTATTTACTTTGGCATTTGTGATTTTGCTCTATATATACATCACATCTGCTAATCAGAGAAAAACGTTTTTCTCTACTCGTTCTATTCACATGATTGCCATTTCTGTTTCCATTTGTGTTAATTCTTCTGCAAAAGAAAAAAAAGAAGCATCATTGACAAAAGGAGTAGCGATTGTCAATAATTCTGTTGCTCTCATGCTGGATACTTTTATTTACATCCTAAGGGACCAGAAAGTACACAATCCTTCAAAATTTGGTCCTTGAAGTACTGTTTCATGCAAACAAATACAAGTTTTGGGTAGTATTAATGAATGTTATCATAAAGATTCAACAAAAGAAAATGAAATTTAAACTAATTTGTACTATCTTCCTATATCCATGTCACACTACAGGAAATGCTGAACTCACTTGCTAAACAGGTTTGATAATATGGATGTGGCTGATTGTGCCTTCCTTTAAAACTATCTCTAGGTTCCATGTCAGTGATTTATGACTGTGAACATAAAACGTAGTTATGGAACATAAATCATGTGTTAACTATTCTGATTAATCGAAATGTCTTATCAAACACACTAATTCCAAAAGATATATAAACTCCTGTGTCTTTTGCCATATTATTCACAATTGCCAATACAGGAAGCAATCCAAGTATACACTGATAGATGAAAGGATAAAGAAGATGTGGTGTGTGTGTGGGGGGGGGAGTGTATCTAATGGAATATTGCTCAACCATAAAAAGGGATAAGATCCTGCCATTCAAAACAATATGGATTGACCTAAAGGATGTTTTGTCAAATGAACAAAGTCACATAGAAAGATACCATACAATTTCACTTATATGGAATCTCAAAAACAAAACAAAGCAATAAAAAAACAAGCAAACAAAACAGAAACAGATTCATAAATACAGAGAACAAACTTATGGTTGCCAGAAGGAAGGGATGGAGAGATGGGCAAAATGTGTGAAGGGGAGTAGAGTGTCCAGACTTTCAATTATGGAATAAATAAGTTACAAGGATAGAAGGTACAGCATAAGGAATATCAACGCTATTGTAATAATCTCCATATGGTGGTAGATGGCAGCTACACTTGCAGTGAGCATAGCATAATGTTCAGACTTGTTGAAATGCTGTTGTACAACTGAGACTAATGTGTGTTAACCAAACTCCAATAAAAAATGTTTTATACTGTTATGACTTATAGTTAACACTGTTTCAATCAATTTATTAAAACTTTTTCTCTTACTGATATAAAAGTATTTTTCCTTTTAAAGTTATCTGAATCAGGAAATAAATATCTATAGCACCATTGTTTTTCCATACTATCTGTAGTGCCTGTCCAATTCTTCCCTTTGATTAATAAACTTGGATGCATATGTTACTACTTACAAATTATTTGAAAGTCATGTATTGTATTTTGCTAGACATGAAGCCATGCAGTATGTCTTTTTTAATAAACTTATTTTCTTCATTATTTTTCTAAAAAAAGTATAACATAAATGTTTAGGGAGGCACGAACTTTTAAATTTTAAAAAAAACTTTCTTTCTTTCTTTCTTTCTTTCTTTCTTTCTTTCTTTCTTTCTTTCTGACAGAGAAAACATATGAGGGTTGGAGGACAAGTAGATGGAGAGGGACAAACAGATTCTGCACTGGGTACAAAGCTTGAAATGGGGCTTAATCTTACAACCCTGAGATCATGACCCTAGCAGAAATCAAGAGTTGGCCGCTAAACCAACTGAGCCACCCAGGTGCCCCAAGGCAGCCACTAACTCTTGTGTTGCCTAAAAGTTTGATAGGAATTTCATAAATAACAACTCTTCTATAGAGAGCATACATTCTATATCATATGCAAAACCAGGTGTGCTCCATACCATATTATATTTAATCTCCACGGCTATATGACAAATTAGACATGATTATCCTTTTTTACCAATGTGTAAGTTGTTGCATAATTTGCCCAAGGTCTTGAGCTACAGCAGTCAATATAATAACCTAATTTGAAAAACAAAACAAAGAAAATCTTGTTTGCTCTCTTTTACACATATTTGAAATCCTATAAAGACTTGCAAATTTTGCATAGCTTTTACTAGAATAAGCACAATTTTACTGGTGTTTTTACTCACATTATCTGGTCAGCACATAATTATATTATTACAGTCTAGTCAGGGAAGGTACTAACTCTTACTGTAATAATTGGCATATAAATTAGAACTCTAATCAATTAAAATGAGAACTTTTCAACTGCCACTGCTGGTGAGCAATAAACAGGAAAAACAATATTATAACAGTATTATGATACCAAAAACTCTCACTAGAAGGCATATTAATAATAATGGAATCAAGGAATAGTCTTAGTACAATGTGGTAGATTACCAGTTTAAAAAAAAATGGCATGACATAGAGACGCATTCAGTAGAGATCTACATTAGGAATTAAGATATTTGGTTGGTAATTTCTGTCTGAAAAACAATGTCAAGGAAAGCAAACTTCACACTTAGTGAGGTTGTTTCCCTGTTCGGGTTTTTCTTTTTATGTCACATTGGACCCTGTCCTCCAGGATTTCCTTTCTAATGACAATGTTATATGTGTTAGTAGTTTATGTACCTTCCTGTTCCTCTTCTGACAATTTTGATTCACTGATTTATTCCCCTTGAATGAGTGGCAGAGAGAATAGATAAAATATTAAGTACTTGTTCAAGTTGAATCTCCATGGAAACCATGCCAAAGAGCTTTAAAACGCTTTCTGATACTTTTTTTTTTCATTTTATATATTTGGTCCTTTCTTACTCTATACAGTTAAATAAGCATATTCCTCCTGTGGGAAAAAAAATGGGAAGGATAAGACAAAATGTCAATAATAGAAAATATACTTTTTCAATGGCAAAGGAAAGGCTATCAGAAATGCTGGCTCCCCTAGATGACAATGATGGAATTTACTAATATTTTACTATTCCAGCCATTCTGTGTTTGCGAACCTATACAAAAAGTAGAGGTAAGTCAGGCATATAGAAGGTAGTGAACATCTCTCAAACCTTATCGTTGGTTCATTACTTAGTTCAACATTTTATCAGATTAAATGGAATGTATTAGGGTTATAATTTGCAGCTGTTTGTATCAAATAAAAAGAGGATAGTACATTCTTTTATTACATCAGTGTAGTCTTTCAGTTAAAGACAGGAAGTTACTGTGTTTCCATCTGTGTGTTTCCAAATGAATACGGGCTATGTGGTACACAATTCAAGAGAACAGACTTTAACTGCGTATCACATTTGACACTAGTTGCTAGTATATGAATTGATGTAATGTGCATAACCTCTCTGAACCTCAGTTCTTCATTTAGGAACAAAGATAATAAAGTGTAGTAACTGTGTTATAAGAACTAAGTGAGATAAATAAGTCCTTAAATACTACTGAAATAAATAATGACTTTGCTAATGTTAAGAATTAATTCCAATGAAAAGAAAAGTAAAATAAATAAAACAGCTACTTATCTGTCCTAGTAAGTGCCACATAAATTATAGACCATGAGGTTTTGACCAGATATTCGGCCTAAACCCCTACAGATATGTGCATTATTATTTCTGAAAATACTATTAAATGTGATTTAGTGATTTTTCTCTTGATTTGTTTCTATATACAATTGCATGACTACTAAAAACCTGAGTCTACTCATCTTCATTGAATCAAAGAAGCATAAAATATTCAGATTGATTCAGGGAAATGTCATCTAAAATGATTATGAAGAAGAGTAAAAGATAATTCCAACAGAGCAATTCTTCCAACCATTCAGTGGGATCAACTGTGGAGATCTTGTCTTTCACACAGGCAGAGAGAAGGATTCCCATGAACTTGAATTAGTCAAGAATGAATAATCAGTGCCAGAAGTGTATTTTAGTGTAATTATGAAGCTGAGCTAGATGTTATTGTCATTATTATTAAATAAATAAATTATTAATTAGTATTAATTAACTTCTTTTCCTTTTCTTTAATATATTAAGTTGAGCATGATCAATTACTTTATTGAACATTTTAATAAAGGAAAAAGAAACAGGAAAACATGATCAGAAAAGCAGATTGCTTTGGAGATACCCTCAAATATATTTTTTAAATTACTTTTATTAGGCTTAACTAAAGAACTCAGTAAATGTATAAGATGAAAAAAATAGACTTTCAAAATTAATACATTACTAAGGGAGTTTTCCACCTAGCACAATAGAAATCACTTTCTTTTATTTAAAACACCAGAAATTAAGTGGAACCAGTCAAAATATTCTCTTGGACTGTCAAATGGACATTCTTTAAGACTTAAATCTCATGTATTTTTTTAGAGTCCTTTTCTTACCTTGAGCATCAATGAAATTGCCATTGACTAATTTATCAGATGTTCACTGTTAATATTTACTTGATGGTAAGGATTTCAGAAAGGTAAGATATTGATATGTTTTAAGAACAAAAGCCCTGAAGATGTTTTCTAGCCTTCTTATTTAGCCAATGTTCAGTATTATTTTTTTATTTAAATTTTAAATGGCTCAGTGAATCTGCCTCCAAAATCCTTAGAAGGCAAGTCAAAATTAATTGTGATGAAAGGAGTGGAAGGAAATGTGTATCTTAGTAGCATAAGTCATTACACCGAACTGGAATAAATATAAATAAATGTATATTTAGATGATGAGATAACTAAATGAAGCAGAAGTATTCCAAATGATCTTAAATGTTATAATCTAACTGTACATCCAAGTGGGATTTAATATAAGGGCAGAAAGAATAGCTTAAAATGTCTTAAATTGTTCCTAGGTAGGAATAATATCATGGATGATAGTGCTGTCACTGCTATTCTAATGCTGTTGTATGTGCAGTGTGAGGAAAAGAAGTAAATGAAGGTTAGTGTGATACAATTTTATCTAATTCTATTTATAGCCAGGGCTCTTATTCTGAGATAAAGCTAAAAGTGGTTTCATAAAAATACTGTAGTTCTAAGTTCGAATGGTACATTGAAATTGCACTGATAGGCATTTTGCTTGGAAATTATATATATATATATATATATTATATATATATATATAATGTTCGCTGGCCCTGTCCACTGAAAATACCTAGAAAGGATGATCGAACTCATAGTAATTATCACAGCTAGTCCCCAGATTCTTCTTCTTGATTTACCATTTCCTAACCAATGTAAGGAGATTTCTTTGGAGAAATGACTCAGTCTAGGTCCAATACAGAAAAATACAGCATGAGCCTGGGAACACTTGTGCTGCAAGATGAGAAGGAAACAATTAAGAAGAAAAGTATACTGTCCAAAAGAGGATTTTTTCCCTGTAGCAAAAGCACTTCAAAGAGAGAGTGATGCCAATTTAAGCCTCCCTTGAAATATTTATGGCAATCATTAATGTGACCTATACAATAAATACAAAATTTATAAAGCCATGTATTCATAAAGATACCAACAAAAAGATCCTAGAGAACCAACTTTGACTACTGAATAGAAATAAGGTAGTTTTTCATCTGGGCTTTTCCATATAAACTGTAACAACATATAAACAAATGGTAAATGACAGATTCAGAGCATAACTATTTGCCACACATAATCAATTAATGGATCCAGCCATTAATCAACAATGGCTGCTAAGAATAAAAAAAAGAAGACAATTAAACACGTACCTCTTGCTGAAAGTTGCCAAAAATAAATCCCAAACCTAAATTTCTGCAAAACAAATCCCAAACCTAAATTGGGATTAAGCCTCTATATCTAAGCAGCAATTACAAAAATTCATGAAGATGAGCATGCTACCAATTGAAGCATTATTGCACATGTGCCCTCCATGAATATAATAGAGTTTCCTGTGGCCTATTAATTGGGCTTTTAGGGTAAAAAAAGAACACCATTTCATTATTGCAACAAAACTGATCTACAAGATTACCTTATTGCATACTTAAAGTTGCTGAGAGTAAATCTTAAATGTTCTCACCATAAATAAATAAATAAATAAATAAATAAATAAAATAAGAGAGAGAGAGAGAGTAAATATACAAGTTACAAGTGATATATTGTTAAGTAACCCTATCATGGTAATCGTTTCACAATGTACAACTATATAAAGTCAACACTATCATATGAGTTCTCCTTTACTAGATTAAATAAACACAGTATATACTGTCATAAATTTGAGTTATGCCTGCTTTTCTTCCATTTTTCTCCACAGTCTAATTCCCCTCTTCTGATAAGTAATTTCCAAAAAATCTTGCATCCCCGCTGTGATTTACTTCTGCATTAGTAACTATGTCACTATCTGAACTTATGTCACTATGTGAACTGATAATTGTATTTTTATGTTAAATGTATGTTTTATTATTTTATTTAGATATACACTTATTTGATATTAACTAATATGCATTATTAGTTTATATAATTATGCATTATTAGTTTATATAATTATGTAACAAATGTATACCTTTCTACTAGTCACATATAATTTTTATTACCAAAATATTTTAGAAATATAAACATTAAAATAATCAAAATAATACATTTTCTAAATCTTGAATAAACAAAATATTAGTATTAGTGACAATATCTCTCTTTAAAATATTTAAAATATGATGAATAAATATATAGGCAATGATGAAATATTGGATGGGCAAATTGACACTGAATTAAATATTGCTATTTGTGGGGCACCTGGGTGGCTCAGTGGATGAGCATCTGCCTTTGGCTCAGCTCATGTCGTGATCCTGGGTTCCTGGGATAGGGTTCCACATCAAGCCTCCATGGGGATCCTGCCTCTCACTCTGCCTATGTCTCTGGCCTCTGTGTGTGTGTGTGTGTGTGTGTGTGTGTGTGTGTGTGTGTCTCATGAATAAAAAAATAAAAATCTTTTTAAAAATTGCTATTTGTACTAAGGTTTAAATTAACATGTGTATTAGCATTTTAAAAATGACCAAAATATGTGCTTTATAATAGCTATTATTTAAATTAGAACTATGAAATAAACTTGCTTCTCAATGCTTCAACACCAACAAAGCCTAAGGAAAAACAACAAAGAGGATATATTTAGAAAAATTTATATTTCCAGATGATTAAAAATAGATTGAGGGTTTATTTTTTATAAGAAAGTAAGTTTCACAACTGCTTTTATTACTCATGAAATGTTAAGTAATTGTGATTAATGGAAGTAATTATTTTGTAGAAGTCAACATTTCAGGTCCTCTGTGGGATACAAAGATGAACACAATTATTCTCAAGGGAGATTCACCATAGAGAAGAGTTAAAAGGCTACTGAGAAATGCAACAATGGCTTCCAGAAATCCCTCATGATCTATAATAGAGCACAGATATGGCCTGGACTTGGCCTTGTTCCCAGGAGATCAATGAACAACTTTGTTTTGAGGCCCAAACAAGTAGACTTGGAAAATTTGAGCTATAAGTGCAAGCGAAGGGAAGCCAAACTAAGAATGTGTACTCATAACTCGATGATGGTATATCCCTCTCAGTCCTCTCTTTAAATATTGCTTTCCTAAGTTTTAAGATTAACATTATTGAAGAGGACTATCACATTATTTCCACATTTTTTAAGGTTTCTAACATTCCATATGTATTTTGTGACTGTTTATTTTGAGCAAATATAAAATAGAGACAGGGCAAATCAAATTTGACTAGGGTGAACTTTGCTAGAGAGTGGCAGAGAAGCAATGATTTGCATTCTATTCTTCACGGCACAAGTGTGACTGTTTAAAATAAAGGAGGAAACTGACATAATTTTAGCAAAGAAAATCTACAATATAGTATATCCGGCACAGGTGGGAACTGGCTGAATATGCTAGCACAAATAGAAGACATTTTCCTGTATGTTTCTGAAGTAATCTTATGGCTCATCGGTGTCATATAAAGGTAAGTATGAGGAAGAATTTCAAGAGAATAAAATTGCTTTTCATAAAGCTAAGAAAGGAAGATGTTCAAATGGAAAATGCACTGGGCAACAATCTTGGTGACAGAGCTGCTAAGATCTGAGGCCAGTACTTAATTTCCCCATTTGTGCTTCAGTGTAGAATTTTAAAAAGGTAAATATTGCCTGTCCCTTAAGCAAGAGGTGAAGGACCTGTACTCTGAAAACTGTAAAACATCAATGAAAGAAATTGAAGATGATACAACCAAATGGCAAGATATTCCATGCTCATGGATTAGAATAACAAACATTAGTAGAATATCTATACTACCCAAAGCAATGTAAACATTTAATGTAATCTTTATGAAAAACTAACAGCATTTTTCATAAAAGTAAAAGGAACAGCCTAAAATTTGTATGGAATTACAAAAAAAACCCAAGTAACCAATGCAATCTTGAAAAAGAACAAAATTGGAGGTATAACAAAACCATACTTAAACCAAACTCAAAACAGTATGGTACAAGCGGGAAAGTAGATACAGACATCAATGGAACAGAATAAAAAGCCCAGAAACAAACCATGATTCAATTACTCTTTGACAAAGGAGACAAAAATAGACAGTGGGAAGATCATCTTTTCCACCAGTGGGGCTGGGAAAACTGGAAAGCTACATGCAAAGGAATGAAATCGGAACACTTTCTTACACAGAACATAAAATTAAATTCTAAATGAATTAAGGACCTAATGTGACACCTGAAACCATAAAAATTCCAGAAGAGAGCACAGGCTGTAATTTCCCTGATATCGGCTATAGCAACATTTTTCCTGACGTGTTTCCTGAGGCAAAGAAACAAAAGCAGAAATAAACTATTGGGACTTCATCAAAATAAAATCTCCAGCCCACTGAAGGAAACTATCCACAAAACTTAATGACAATCTACCAAATGCGAGGAAATATTTGCAAATGACATATCTGATAAAGAGTGAGTCTCCAAAGTATAGACAGAACTTATGCAACTCAACTCCATAAAAACCAAATAATTCAATTAACAAATAGGCTGAAGACATGAACAGACATTTCTCCAGAGGACACAACCAGATGGCCATCAGACATTTGAAAAGATGCTCAGCGTCAGTCACCATCAGGAAAATGCAAATCTAAACTAAACTGAGATATCATCTTACACCTGCCAGAAAGGCTAAAATAACAAGTAAAGAAACAGTAAGTGTTGACAAGGACGTGGAGAAAAAGAAACCCTCATGCACTGATGGTGAAAATGTAAACTGGTGCAGCCGCTGTTGATGGCAGTATGGAGGTTTCTTTAAAAAGTAAAGACAGAACTACCATGTAATCCATTAATCCCACCTCTGGGCATTTGTCCAAAGAATATGAAAACTCCAATTTGGAAAGATATATGCACTCCTATGTTTTTGCAGCATTCTTTACAGTAGCCAAGATATAGAAGTAGCTCAAGTGTGCAAGGATAGATAAATGGATAAAGAATGTGTGTGTGTGTGTGTGTGTGTATGTGTGTGGAGAGAGAGAGACAGATGAACTATTACCATACAAAGACAAGAATGAAATTGTACCATTTGCATCAACATGGATGTATGTAGAGAACACAATGCTAGCAGCATAATATAATGCTCAGCAACATGAGTCAGAGAAAGACAAATATTTGATGTCACTATGTCGAATTTAGCAACAAAACCAATAAACAAAGAAAAAAAGAGGCATACCTATAAAGAGCAAATACATGGTCACCAGAGGAGAGGTGCATGGGGGAATGAGTGAAATCTAAGAAGGGGAATAAGATCTCACTTATTGGGGCAGCCTGGGTGGCTCAATGGTTTAGCACCGCCTTCAGCCCAGGGCGTGACCCTGGAGACCCGGGGTCGAGTCCCGCGTTGGGCTCTCTGCATGGAGCCTGCTTCTCCCTCTGCCTGCGTCTCTGCCTCTCTCTCTCTCTCTCTCTCTCTCTCAGGAATAAAATTAAAAAAGAAAAAGATTGCACTTATCTTCAAGAGCACTGAGTAATGTGTGGGATTGTTGAATCACTGTATTATACACCTGAAACTAATATAACACTGTACGTTAAGTATATGGGGTTTAAAATTCTAAGATTGACTTAGAGTCAATTTAAGAAGAAAAAAAAAAGAATTTTCAAGGAATGTTCTTGAAAGTTAAGGAGAGACTAGGGAACTATGTCAAATTAAAGGCGACCAAAACATTATGGAAATTAAATTAACATGTAGTTATAAACAGTGTTTTTTTCTATAAAGAAAAATTTTTAGTCACTGGTGAAACTTAAATAGGCTTGGAGAAGTACACGTTAATAATGTATCAATGTTAATGTCCTGAAAATAACGATTATATCATGCTTATCTAGTAGAAGATTCTTTTTTGTTATAAACACATACTACTATATTGAGTAGCAGATGGAGCATCAAATGGAACAGATGACCTACATGGTGTATTTGATGGCTTTTTTTCTTTATATTTCATGTTGTTGCAAATTTTTTAAAATCGCGCAACATTTAAGTACTGCCACACTTCCAATTTGGAGCGTGGGTCACCAGCTAATGAAATCCTAACATAGACTAAGGAAGCAAGGGAGAGGTTTCTCTTTGGAGTAAACCTTCTTAATGTTCAGAATTGGTCATATTGTTCCAGGACAGTGGAATATCTGAAATTTGTGTTGATATTAACTGTAGAGTTTAAATTATTTCTAGTTTTCTTTTGGGAGAATATCTGTTCTGTTTTGCATTTCATGAAATTCAGTTTGTGCTTACAGTAATTCAAAGTAGTTTATTTCCTTCTTTGTTTTTTGGTTTGGTTTAGTTTTATTTTGTACATAACTGGTATTCCCCCAGCATTAGTCTCCAGGGGATATTTATTCTTTTCTTTCTTTAAAATTTTTAATTAATCCCCTGTGTCTCTTATGAGCAAAACAGACCAAACCGTTCTGTTTGTTGGTACACACTTTGAAGCAAGAAATATTCGTTACAAAATTTGGGTTCCTTTCATATGAGAGATTTCCCAAGACGTCTTTACATTTAGAGCATTACATTTTCATTTATGATTTTTATAGAGACATTTTCCTTCATTTTAATATACAAGAAAAGAAGATAGAGAAAATGAATCGTATCTGGCCTCGAAGAAGATTCTAATTGAATTATTTGTAATATCTGGGTTGTCATTTAATGACTGTGAGTGGAAGTGAAAGTTATTAACAGATGCATATAATTTCCAGAATGCATATCTGTTTTTAGAATCCTTCTGGAGAAAAGCTTTGCAATTAACTTTCCTCTTGAAATATTGAGTTTAAAAATATATTATAAAAGAGAGAAAATTTATCCTTTATTTTTGACCCCCGTTTCTACCATATTCCCATAGGGGGAAATTCACATCAATGTATCCTAGATATGCTAGGTCACTTGTAATTTGTGATAAATATCTAGATCCTAAATGAAAGTAATCTCAGAAGTACAAGTGAGGTAGAATTCCCTGACTTTTGAACTGTCATATAGTCTTCTTTTTTTTATGTAGATACAAGAGTCAAAATTTCATGATTAAAAGCAACTGATATGAGAAGACTGAGGTATGTGAAACCAAAGAAAAATAATAAGTAAGTAAAATGAGATAAAGAGACAATGGGGAATTACTGCATCGGGACAAAATAAATAATAGTATATGTCAGGAAATTTCAATCATACAAAAATGTGTATCTCATTATTTCCATATTTCACCTCTGTTTAAAACATGTTAGTGAGCTAAGGAGTTTTGAATAAACATTACAAGTTGACATTGGTATCGTTTTTGATGTGTTAGAAGAACTTTCTCAAATAATTTTTTAGATATTCAGAGCAAATACAGACAAGCTGATGTTTTACCTAGAACATTGAAACAGAATTAAATAATTTGGAAATGATCAGCTAAAATTTCCATTTTCTTTCAGGTTCAAATAGGTTAAAAGAAAAACAAATTGGTAATGTCGTTATCATGCCTGTGCAAAAGTGGAACAATCAGTCAGAGGCGCCTAGGTTAATCTGTGCTGTATTTTTAAGTATCATCTGTCTTGTTAAATTGGATCAACCTTTTAAACTTGCTTACATTTCTGATTATATTTTTTCTGAGGTTTTTTAAAAAAAAATCTCTCTTCTTTCCACTCTTGGAGATGTTTTCCTATGTTGATTTCATAAGCCTCAAGTCTAAAATGAGGAATCAGTCAACAAAGATTGAGTTCTTTCTCCTGGGGCTGACCGATGACCCACAACTGCAAATTGTGATTTTTACGTTTCTCTTCATCAACTATGTGCTGAGCATGACTGGAAACTTAACCATCATCCTTCTCACCCTGCTACATCCCAGCCTCAAGACTCCCATGTATTTTTTCCTCCGAAATTTCTCCTTTATGGAAGCTTCAATGACAACAGTCTGTATTCCCAGATTCCTGATAAGCCTCATAACTAAAAACAAAGTCATTTCCTACAATTGTTGTGCATCTCAGTTATTCTTTTTCCTCCAATTAGAAATTGCAGAATTTTACCTGCTGGCTGCCATGTCCTTTGACCGTTATGTAGCAATCTGCAAACCCCTGCATTACCTGATCATCATGAACAATAAAATGTGCTACCAACTCCTGTTCAGCTCATGGGCCGTGGGCTTTCTGCTGTCATTTTCACCATTAGCTGTGGGCCTCACACTGGATTTCTGTGTTTCCGGAATAATTGATCATTTCATGTGTGACATTTCCCCTGTGCTGCAGCTTTCCTGCACTGACACTCGTTTCTTGGAATTGCTTTCGTTTGCCTTAGCTATTGTAACACTTCTGGTGACCTTACTATTAGTGATTCTTTCTTACACATACATTATCAAGACCATTCTCAAGATCCCCTCTGCTCAGAAAAGAACCAAGGCTTTTTCTACTTGTTCTTCTCATATGATTGTGGTCTCCCTTACGTATGGTAGCTGCATCTTTAATTACATAAAGCCAACAGCGAAGGAAAGGGTGACTTTGTCCAAAGGTGTAAGTGTTATTTATACCTCGGTTGCCCCTTTATTAAACCCTTTCATTTACAGTCTCAGAAACCAGCAAGTCAAACAAGCCTTCAAGGACACACTCCAAAAGATTTTCTCTCTTTCCAGAAAATAAAGAGAAGATTCAAGTTTCAAATCTTGGAGAAAAAAGTAAATAAAAATTTGAAATCATTTTGTAAGTTTAGTTATTCTGTCCTTCAGAGAAATATGAGTGGAAAAATTAAAAGATATTTAATGCTGTAATTCCTATCCATGTGGCCCTAAGAAGAAAAAATTTAACTTCAGGTTTATGTTCTGATTTATTTTACTATGTTAAGTCAGGACTGTTAACCATCTTCTTTTCTAAGGCAATTACAAGGGATAATTTCATGTTATTATATTCAAGCCCCACAAGGCTTTCCAATAAGTTTCTTTAAAACTACTTAGACACCTTTTAGATTGGGTTTGTGAGTACTTTTTTCATTCTTGGTGTTGTCTTTCTACTCTCCTGTTAGTGTCCTTTGGTCACAAAAGTTTTAATTTTGATGAAGTCAAATTTTTTATTTTTTGTTTTTTTGCTTGTGCTTTGGGGGTCATATATAAGACACCATTGCTTAATCCAAAGTTGCAAAGATGGATACCTACCGCTTACACTAAGAAATTTGCTGTTTTATACCACACTTTTAGGTCTTTGATTTCTTTTTTTATATAATTTTTTTATTGGAGTTCAATTTGCCAACATATAGCATAACACCCAGTGCTCATCCCATCAAGTGCCCCCCTCAGTGCCCATCACCCAGTCACTCCCACTCCCTGCCCACCTCCCATTCTACCACCCCTAGTTCGTTTCCCAGAGGTAGGAGTCTCTCATGTGCTGTCTCCCTCACTGATATTTACCACTCATTTTCTCTCCTTTCCCCTTTATTCCCTTTCACTATTTTTCATATTCCCCAAATGAATGAGACCATATAATGTTTGTCCTTCTCCGATTGACTTACTTCACTCAGCATAATACCCTCCAGTTCCAAATGGTGGGTATTTGTCGTTTCTAATGGCTGAGGAATATTCCATTATATAGAGACCACAGCTTCTTTATCCATTCATCTGTCGATGGACATCGAGGCTCCTTCCACAGTTTGGCTATTGTGGACATTGCTGCTATAAACATCGGGATGCAGGTGTCCCGGCATTTCACTGCATCTGGATCTTTGGGGTAAATCCCCAGCAGTGCAGTTGCTGGGTCCTAGGGCAGATCTATTTTTAACTCTCTGAGGAACCTCCACACACAGTTTTCCAGAGTGGCTGCACCAGTTCACATTCCCACCAACAGTGCAGGAGGCTTCCCCTTTCTCCACATCCTCTCCAACATTTGTTGTTTCCCAATCCAATCATGAAATGGGCAAAAGACATGAACAGAAATCTCACAGAGGAAGACATAGACATGGCCAACATGCATATGAGAAAATGCTCTGCATCACTTGCCATCAGGGAAATACAAATCAAAACCACAATGAGATCCCACCTCACACCAGTGAGAATGGGGAAAATTAACAAGGCAGGAAACAACAAATGTTGGAGAGGATGCGGAGAAAAGGGAACCCTCTTACACTGTTGGTGGGAATGTGAACTGGTGCAGCCACTCTGGAAAACTGTGTGGAGGTTCCTCAAACAGTTAAAAATATACCTGCCCTACGACCCAGCAATTGCACTGTTGGGGATTTACCCCAAAGATACAAATGCAATGAAACGCCGGGACACCTGCACCCCGATGTTTATAGCAGCAATGGCCACGATAGCCAAACTGTGGAAGGAGCCTCGGTGTCCAACGAAAGATGAATGGATAAAGAAGATGTGGTTTATGTATACAATGGAATATTACTCAGCTATTAGAAATGACAAATACCCACCATTTGCTTCAACGTGGATGGAACTGGAGGGTATTATGCTGAGTGAAGTAAGTCAGTCGGAGAAGGACAAACATTATATGTTCTCATTCATTTGGGGAATATAAATAATAGTGAAAGGGAATATAAGGGAAGGGAGAAGAAATGTGTGGGAAATATCAGAAAGGGAGACAGAACGTAAAGACTGCTAACTCTGGGAAATGAACTAGAGGTGGTAGAAGGGGAGGAGGGTGGGGGGTGGGAGTGAATGGGTGACGGGCACTGGGGGTTATTCTGTATGTTAGTAAATTGAACACCAATAAAAAAAAATAAGAAAAAAAATTTGTTGTTTCCTGTCTTGTTAATTTACCCCATTCTCACTGGTGTGAGGTGGGATCTCATTGTGGTTTTGATTTGTATTTCCTGGTGGCCAGTGATATGGAGCATTTTCTCATGTGCTTGCTGGCCATATCTATGTCTTCCTCTGTGAGATTTCTGTTCATGTCTTTTGCCCATTTCATGATTGGATTGTTTGTTTCTTTGCTGTTGAGTTTAATAAATTCTTTATAGATCTTGGATACTAGCCCTTTATCTGATACGTCATTTGCAAATATCTTCTCCCATCCTGTAGGTTGTCTTTTAGTTCTGTTGACTGTTTCTTTTGCTGTGCAAAAGCTTCTTATCTTGATGAATTCCCAATAGTTCATTTTTGCTTTTGTTTCTCTTGCCTTCATGGATGTATCTTGCAAGAAGTTACTGTGGCTGAGTTCAAAAAGGGTGTTGCCTGTGTTCTCCTCTAGGATTTTGATGGAATCTTGTCTCACATTTAGATCTTTCATCCATTTTGAGTTTATCTTTGTGTCTGGTGCAAGAGAGTGGTCTAGTTTCATTCTTCTGCATGTGGATGTCCAGTTTTCCCAGCACCATTTATTGAAGAGACTGTCTTTTCTTTAGTGGATAGTCTTTCCTCCTTTGTTGAATATTAGTTGACCATAAAGTTGAGGGTCCACTTCTGGATTCTCTATTCTGTTCCATTGATCTATGTGTCTGTTTTTGTGCCAGGACCACACTGTCTTGATGACCACAGCTTTGTAGTACAACCTGAAATGTTTCTATTGAGTTAATGTTTGTGTATGGTTTGAAGTAGAGAGTAAAGTCACCTTCTCCATGATAATAGTTATCACAACATGCTTTGTTGAAAAGGCTATTATCTTCCCATTGGATAAACTTGGCACCCTTGTTAAAAATCAATGGACCATAAATGGGTCTATTACAGGAGTCTCAGTTCTATTCCTTTGAGCTATTGCTCAATTGCTATGCCAATATCACATGGTCTTGATCACTGTAGCTTTATATTAAGTTCTGAAATTGGAAAGTATTTCTCTTTCAATTTTGCCCATCTTTTTCAGTATTGTTTTGGTTACTCAGGGTCCCTTGCAATTCCATATGAATTTTAGGATCAGAATGCTCATTTATGCAAAAGATTCAGTTGAAAACTTAATAAGGATTACATTGCATTAACTCTATGGGTCAGTTTGAGACTATTATCATCTTAATTAACAATGTCAAGTCTACTATACGATAACATGAGATGTCTTTTTATTTATTCAGGACTTCTTAAATTTTATGGTTTTGTTATTTCTTGGTAAAAATGTGGCACTTCCTTGGTTAAATTTACATAAAATAACTCCTGCAACTGAACAACAAACACTCCATAATATATAGACAAAGGACTTAAAGAAGCTATACAAACAGGCAAAGAGCACATAGAAGGACGCTTGAGAAGAGTAGTCATTAGGAAAAGGAGAGTTAAAACCAGACACATACCACTTTACAGCCAGTAAGACAGTTAAAATACGTATGTGTATGTGTGTGTACCTTTGTGACTCTGTTCGTACATATATGTTGGTTATATCTATCAAGTACCTTTGTGACTCTGTTTGTACATATATGTTGGTTATATCTATCACAAACAATAACAAGTGCTATTGTACATAATAACAAGTGATCGTGTACAGAATTTGGAACCCTCATACATTGCTGGTGGGATTGTAAAATGTGCAGCCCCTTGGAAAAATACAGCAGTTCATCAAGTTAAATACAGAGGGGCCATATAACCCAGAAATTCTTAACCTAGGAATTGAAAACATAGGTTCACACAAAAACTTTTACACACATTTTCATAGAAGCATCAGGCATAAGAGCCAAAAAGCAGAAGCCACGGAAGTAACCTCCAAGTGATGAATGGACAAACAAAATGTAGGACAGGTATATGTCATTTTTATTTGTTTTGCACTGTTGCACTTTACATACACTGCATTTCTCACAGTTGGAGGTTTGTGGAGATCCTGCATCAAGAAGTCCATTGGTGGGCAGCCTGGGTGGCTCAGTAGTTTAGCGTGGCCTTCAGCACAGGGCATGACCCCGGGGTCCCGGGATCGAGTCCCACATTGGGCTCCCTGCATGGAGCCTGCTCCTCCCTCTACCTGTGTCTCTGCCTCTCTCTCTCTCTTTCTGTGTCTCTCATAAATAAATAAATAAATAAATAAATAAATAAAGTCTTTAAAAAAAAAACAAGAATTAAGCTGACTGTCTTCTGCCTGTGTTCTCTAAAGGGAATATTAAAGCTGAACGGCAGCACATCTGTTTGAACAAGGTTTACTAAGGTTTTAAGCTCACTGTGGAGACCTACTGCTCTAGGAAAGATTCCTTTCAAAATATGGCTTTCTATTGGCAGTGCACCTGACCATTCAAGAGCTCTGTGTAGAGGCACAATAAGATTCATGTGGTTTTCATGTCTGCTAACACAATAGCCATTCTGCAGCCCGCGGATCAACAGGTAATTCTGACTTTCAAGTCTTATAATTTAAGACATTCTTTTTTTTAACTAATAAATTTATTTTTTATTGGTGTTCAATTTGCCAACATACAGAATAACATTCTTAAGTCTAGAAATGCCATAAACATTGATTCCTATGCTGGATCTGGGCAGCAAGGTAAATAGAACATTTTCTAGATGCCATTAAGAACATTTGTGATTCAAAGGAGGAAGCCAAAGAGTGTAACCATGATCAGGAGTTTGGAAGAAATTTATTGCAACCTATGGTATTTAAAATATTTTCTGTGTGGAAATAATTGAACTGCAGATTTTGGTCAAAGTTATTCATATTATACAAATGGTAGTGACCCTTAGAATAAATTAGAGGTATGATTTATTTATGTCTGTTTGGGGAACTTTTCATATGTTAACCCATTTATGAATTAAAAATTCCCAATTCATTCTAGTTATATCAATGTAATCAAATTTTATACCTTACATGAAAGCATATTCAATCATTTTATTCTAATTTATTGGCGTATAGCTGTTAATAACATGTTTTTAAAATCGTTTGTATTTCCTTGGTGTTGGTAGTGATCTCTCCTTTCTCATTCATGATTTTATTAATTTGAGTCTTCTCTCTCTTTTTTTTAATAAGGCTGGCTAATGGTTTATCTATCTTATTAATTCTTTCAAAAAACCAGCTCCTGGTTTTGTTGATCTGTTCCACAGTTCTTCTGGTCTCGATTTCGTTGAGTTCTGCTCGAATCTTTATTAACTCTCTTCTTCTGCTGGGTGTAGGATCCATTTGCTGTTTTTTCTCTAGCTCCTTTATGTGTAAGGTCAGCTTTTGTATTTGAGTTCTTTCCAGTTTTTGGATGGATGTTTGTATTGCGATGTATTTCCCCCCCAGACCTGCTTTTGCTGTATCCCAAAGATTTTGAACGGTTGTATCTTCATTCTCATTAGTTTCCATGAATCTTTTTAATTATTCCTTAATTTCCTGGTTGACCCTTTCATCTTTTAGCAAGATGGTCCTTAATCTCTACGTGTTTGAAGTCCTTCCAAACTTCTTGTTGTGATTTAGTTCTAATTTCAAGGCATTATGGTCTGAGAATACGCAGGGACAATCCCAATCTTTTGGTATCGGTTCAGACCTGACAAATCATCATATTTGGATTAAAGTTATGCTGTCAGTTATATATGGAATCACAAAACATTGTAATTATAAGAAATCATAAATGTGCATATTCTTACAACATGGGTCCTATATTGATCAGGTTTCGGCTGAAGGTAGGATTTCTGTGATCACACTGGAAAGAAAGGTGCTAGTGGAGGCAGTACGGCTTTTAAAAGTAACAAAAGAGAGAGGGAAGGAAAAGTTTGAGCACCGAAGAGATCTGTTGAAACAAACACCGAAGATCTCACTTTGAAACCCTGTGAGAATGGTTCAAGTAGCTTAATGGGAAATCACAGTGACTCTCAGGTATTTCTGAGAAAGCATCTACCTATGGTCTTAGCAGTAAAGTTGGTAGTTTTCAAATACTTTTGAAGGGATCCCTGGGTGGCGCAGCGGTTTGGCGCCTGCCCTTGGCCCAGGGCGCGATCCTGGAGACCCGGGATCGAATCCCACATCGGGCTCCCGGTGCATGGAGCCTGCTTCTCCCTCTGCCTGTGTCTCTGCATCTCTCTCTCTCTCTCTCTCTCTCTCTGTATGACTATCATAAATAAATAAAAAATATTTAAAAAAAAGAGTTCAAATACTTTTGAAAATGCACTGTGATTCTACCTTGCACTCACCAGCCTGAGTACAAACTGAAATGCCTCTGCTTCCCTTCCAACTTCCAGATTTTGCACCAAGTCATCTCACCGACAAATCATTAATTAGAACCAGACAGCAAGAGACGCTCTCAGATGCAGCATCCCAGTGTCTCCACGGCGCTGAGAGAACAACTAAGGATGTATAATGTGATGTTGAAATGGCAACAGACAGTTCAACACAGATACTTTTAAAATAACCAATTCAAGTCTCAGAAATTGCAAACTAGTGCTTTCATCACTGCATCAGCCCAAAGTGTGATGCCAGTATTTGGGCAACTTAGAAGAGATGAGATTTGGGGCCTCTGCGTGGCTCAGTTGATTAAGCATCCTGTTTTTGGTTTCAGCTCAAGTCATGATCTCATGGGTGGTGGAATTGATTCCCATAGGGCACCACCCTCAGAGGGGAGTCTGCCCTCTGCCCATCCCCCTCATCATTAGCTCTCTTT